>NC_088213.1:14871425-14903925 GCF_036934945.1 Oncorhynchus masou masou | reverse complement strand
TACATACGGTTGATGATATTACTCGTTTATCTAGCGTGTCTTGCGTTACATATAATTGATGCGGTGCGTATCGTTGCTCCAATGTGTACCTTACCATAAACATCAACGCCGTTCTTAAAATCAATACAATAAGTATATATTTTTAAACCTACATACTTATCTAAAAGAAATCCAGGTTAGCAGGCAATATTAACCAGGGGAAATTGGGTCACCTCTCTTGCGTTCATTGCACGCAGAGTCAGTGTATATGCAACAGTTTGGGCTGCCTAATTTGCCAGAATTGTACGTAATTATGACATAACATTGAAGGTTGTGCAATGTAACAGGAATATTTAGACTTATGGATGCCACTCGTTAGATAAAATACAGAACGGATCCGTATTTCACTGAAAGAATAAACGTCTTGTTTTCGAGATGATAGTTTCCTGATTCGACCATATTAATGACCTGAGACTCGTATTTCTGTGTGTTATTATGTTATAACTAAGTCTATGATTTGAAAGAGCAGTCTGACTGAGTGGTGGTAGGCACCAGCAGGCCCGTAAGCATTCATTCATTCAAACAGCACTTTTGTGCATTTGCCAGCAGCTGTTTATGACATCAAGCCTATCAACTCCCGAGATTAGGCTGGTGTAACAAAATAAATAAATAAATTGTCCGATTAATCGGTATCGGCTTTTTGTGGTCCTCCAATAATCTTCCCCATTGTCCCCTGGGTATTTAAACCTGTGTTTTCTGTCTGTCTTGCATGTTCCAAGGCAACCAGCGTGTTTTTCCGGTGCTCCTGCCTTTTCTATTCTCTTTTACTAGTCATCCCGGTTTTGACCCTTGCCTGTTTTCTGGACTCTGAACCCGCCTGCCTGACCGTTCTCTCTGCCCTGACCTCGAGCCTGTCTGCCACTCTGTACCTCCTGGACTCTGAACTGGTTTTGACCTTTTGCCTGTCCACGACCATTCACTTGCCTACTCCTTTTGGATTATTAATACACATCAAAGACTCAAACAATCTGCCTCCCGTGTCTGCATCTGGGTCTCGCCTTGTGCCCTTATAACTTGAGACTTGACTTGGGACTTGACCTGGGACTTGACTTGAGACTTGAGACTTAATACTTGATTTGAAACTGAACTTGAGACTTGTCAGTCTTGACTTGGGACTTGACCTGGGACTTACTTGTGACTTGTAACATAATGACTTGGTCCCACCTCTGCTGAGTACCACTCTTCATATTTTCTAGCATAGTGGTGGCTGCATCATGTTATGAATATCCTCATCACCGGCAAGGACTAGGTAGTTCTTTGGGGGGATAAAAAGAAATGGAATAGAGCTAAGCACAGACAAAATCCTAGAGGAAAACCTGGCTCGGTCTGCACCTTTCAGCAGGACAATAACCTAAAACACAAGGACAAAAATACACTGGAGTTTCTTTCCAAGAAGACACTGAATGTTCCAGAGTGGCCTAGTTACAGTTTGGACTTAAATCGGCTTAAATCTATGGCAAGACATGAAAATGGCTGTCTAGCAATGATCAACAACCAACTTGACAGAGCTTGAAGAGTTAAAAAAAAATATAATGGGCAAATACTGTACAATCCAGGCGTGCAAAGCTCTTAGAGACACAGAATTACTCACATCTGTAATCGCTGCCAAAGGTTATTCTAACACGTATTGACTCAGGGGGTTGAATACTTATTTAATCAAGATACCGTATATTAGTGTTTTATTTTTCATAAATGTTTTTGAAATTATAGAATTTTTCTTCCACTTTAACATTACAGAGTATTTTGTGTAGATAATTGAAAAAAAGTATGTGTGTGTGTGTGTGTGTGTGTGTGTGTGTGTGTGTGTGTGTGAGTTGAGGCTAACCAAATTGGAAAATTTGCGGTAATACCGCAGATCAAATACAGGCAACCCTGTGTAACTTCACTTATAAATCTCTGCAAAACAGCAGGATATGTCATGCCTTCTTTATCTGCACGCATGTGCAAACGCACACAGGAGGCCCTATGGGGGAAGCTTTAACCAGAGGTTGAGGGTTAGAGAGGGAAACAGTAGTATGGGACAGACTGGGTCAGAGAAAGCTCATTTCCTCTATTAAGCTCAAATGATCTGCTCTATCAGCCTAAGAGCAATCAATGATCTGCTCTATCAGCCTAACAGCAATCAATGATCTGCTCTATCTGCCTAAAAGCAATAAATGATCTGCTCTATCTGCCTAACAGCAATAAATGATCTGCTCTATCTGCCTAACAGCAATAAATGATCTGCTCTATCTGACTAACAGCAATACATGATCTGCTCTATCAGCCTAACAGCAATAAATTAGCTTCTCTATCTGCCTAACAGCAATAAATGAGCTTCTCTAAATGCCTAACAGCAATCAATGATCTGCTCTATCTGCCTAACAGCAATCAATGATCTGCTCTATGAGCAATCAATGATCTGCTCTATCAGCAATCAATGATCTGATCTATCTGCCTAACAGCAATCAATGATCTGCTCTATCTGCCTAACAGCAATCAATGATCTGCTCTATCAGCCGAACAGCAATAAATGATCTGCTCTAAATGCCTAACAGCAATACATAATCTGCTCTAAATGCCTAACAGCAATCAATGATCTGCTCTATCTGCCTAACAGCAATACATGATCTGCTCTATCTGCCTAACAGCAATACATGATCTGCTCTAAATGCCCAACAGTAATCATGTCAGGATTTGGCCAGGGTTGTTCCAGTTGTTTGTCAGTAGATGTCCCCATTGTGCTTTTTGTCCCTGTGTTTTTCCCTTGACCCCCATTATTGTTTGCACCTGTGTCTTGTTTCCCCTGAGTGTATTTAAACCCTTTGTTTCCCTCAGTTCTGTGCTCTGTGTTTGTATGTTGGCACCCTGCCCTAGTGTTCTGTGTGCTCTTGTCGATTCCGGGTAACGTTCTTGTGGTATTCTGTTTTTTGTTTTAGTTTAGTTTTGGTGAGTTTCTTTTTAGATCTTTTTGTGTTTTTCCTTCCACCTTTTGGATTTGCCATTTTTTATTTTTAGGATTTTTTCTTCATTAAATACACCGTCTTAAGTACTGCTGTGTCTGCCTCATCTTCTGGGTTCTGCTGTCTATTCGTGGCTCAGTTGGTTAAGTGACTGTTTCTCCTCCGGAGACCCAGGTTCGAAACCGGGTCCTGACAGAAACACAGAGCCAAAAATGAACCCAGAGGCAGCCAGTTTCCAGGACCTTTTTGCCACGCTGTCCCACCACCAGGAGACTGTCCAACGCCACGAAGCCGCCCTGGTTCAGCAAGAGGCCTTAATGGCAAGACATTCTCATCTTCTGTCGGAGATGCTGACTTCCATTAAGCAAATGTCTGATCGACTTACCCCGGCAACAGTTCCCGTCCCAGTACCTCAAGTTCACGTACCCATGGCAGTTAACCCCCTGGCTGAACCTCGTCTTCCACCTCCCCAACGGTTCTCAGGTGATCCAAGTGCTTGTAAAGGGTTTCTCACTCAATGTTCTCTCTCCTTTGAGCTGCAACCCTCGTCGTTTCCCACCGACCGGTCTAAGATCGCATATATCATCACCCTGCTGTCGGAAAAAGCCCTGGCCTGGGCTACTGCTGTGTGGGATGCCCATAGTTCCTGCTGTGCCAGCTACTCTGCCTTTGCTGAGGAATTCAAACGAGTGTTTCAAGGTCCAAGCAGTGGTTCTGACTCAGCCAAACAGCTCCTGACTCTCCATCAAGGTTGGCGCAGCGTGACGGACTATGCCATCCAGTTCCGCACGGTAGCAGCAGCGAGTGGCTGGAACAACGAGGCGCTCACGGTGTGCTTTCTGAAAGGCCTTTCCGACACTATCCAAGATGAACTGGCCACTCGGGAACCACCGGACAATCTCGAGTCCCTGATCAAGTTGGCCTCACGCATTGACCAGCGTCTGAGAGAGAGAGAACTCAACCGTAGACCTCTAGCCCCTATCAGTCCCAGCTCCGAGCTCCCACCTTTATCATCACTGGCTCCACCGGAACCCATGCAGATTGGACGCATCTCCCAGGCTGAGAGAGACCGCCGGATGAGGGAGCGACGCTGTCTATATTGCGGCAAACCGGGCCATTTCCGTTCCACGTGTCCCGGGCTCCAGGGAAACGCTCTGTCCCGTACAGACCGGGGGAACTGTAACGGGAAACATAACCTCCTCCCATCCGTCCAACTCCCGTCTGCTCATTCCAGTCACCCTCTCCTGGGACAACCACATGCTTCACCTTCAAGCCTTGGTAGACTCTGGAGCCGCAGGTAACTTCATGGATGGTGTCTGGGCGAAGGAGAATGGCGTTCCCTCTGAACCTCTAAGTGACCCCATGAGGGTTACTACATTGGATGGAAGCCCTTTGGGATCTGGACTTGTCACTCATGTCACTACCTCCTTGAGACTTTCAGTTTCACAACACCAGGAATTGATGAACTTTCATTTGATCTCCTGTTCCGAGTTCCCTCTCGTCCTTGGATACCCCTGGCTTCACAGCCATAACCCTCACATCGACTGGTCTGTGGGCACTATCAAGCAGTGGGGTCCTACGTGCCAAGCTACTTGTATTTTCCAGAATTCCCCGAGTTCTACTCCCGAGTCTTTAGAATCCATCGACCTGTTTCCGGGCACTTGCCCCCCCAGGGGTCGGATCTTTTCCCTATCTCCACCCGAACGAGCTGCTATGGATACCTACATCAAGGACTCTCTGGAAGCAGGCCTCATGCGTCCATCCACCTCCCCGGCGGGAGCAGGGTTTTTCTTTGTGGCCAAGAAAGACGGTGGGTTACGTCCTTGCATCGACTACCGGGGACTCAATGACATAACCGTCCGTAACCGTTACCCGCTACCCCTTATGGCCACAGCCTTCGAGCTGCTCCAGGAAGCAGTTGTTTTCACTAAGCTTGACCTGCGGAACGCATACCATCTTGTGCGGATCAGACCTGGTGACGAGTGGAAGACCGCTTTCAACACGCCTACTGGTCACTATGAATACTTGGTGATGCCCTTCGGCCTGACCAACGCCCCAGCGGTGTTCCAAGCGCTCATAAACGATGTGCTTAGGGATATGCTTAACATATTTGTGTTCGTTTACTTGGATGACATCCTCATCTTTTCGAGCTCCCTTCAAGAACACACTAAGCATGTCAGACAAGTACTCAAACGCCTCCTGGACAGCCATCTGTACGTTAAGCCGGAAAAATGTGAATTCCATTCATCCCGAGTACAATTCCTGGGATTTGTAGTGGAACCCAGTCGAATCCAAATGGACCCTAGGAAGGTAGGGGCGGTAGCGGATTGGCCCACCCCCAAATCCGTTAAGGATGTTCAGCGTTTCCTGGGCTTCACAAACTTTTACCGCAAGTTCATCAAGAACTTCAGTTTGGTGGCAGCTCCTCTCTCAGCTTTAACCAAAGGTGGCAATGCAAGGTTTTTTTGGGGAAGAGAAGCTGAGACGGCCTTCCAAGGACTCAAGCAGCGCATCCTCTCTGCTCCCATCCTGATACTACCGACTACGGATGAACCATTTGTGGTGGAGGTAGACGCATCAGAGGTTGGTGTCGGAGCTGTCCTGTCTCAGAGGGGTGAAGACAAGAAGCTTCATCCGTGCGCTTTCTTCTCACACCGGCTTACCCCGACTGAGAGGAACTACGATGTGGGGGATCGTGAACTCCTAGCGGTTAAGATGGCATTGAAGGAATGGAGACACTGGCTCGAGGGGGCTTCTCACCCGTTTCAAGTGCTTACGGACCACAAAAATCTGGAGTATATCCAGCAGGCGAAGCGATTGAACTCTAGACAAGCTAGATGGTCTCTTTTCTTCAATCGATTCCAGTT
The DNA here is from genome assembly GCF_036934945.1 of Oncorhynchus masou masou. Classification (NCBI taxonomy): domain Eukaryota; kingdom Metazoa; phylum Chordata; class Actinopteri; order Salmoniformes; family Salmonidae; genus Oncorhynchus; species Oncorhynchus masou. The sequence goes on along the minus strand of NC_088213.1, from coordinate 14,898,077 downwards.
TATCCTCACCTATCGGCCCGGGTCGAAGGGTCGAATTTGTGTTTTTCCTTCCACCTTTTGGATTTGCCATTTTTTATTTTTAGGATTTTTTCTTCATTAAATACACCGTCTTAAGTACTGCTGTGTCTGCCTCATCTTCTGGGTTCTGCTGTCTATTCGTGGCTCAGTTGGTTAAGTGACTGTTTCTCACTCCGGAGACCCAGGTTCGAAACCGGGTCCTGACAAATCAATGATCTGCTCTATCTGCCTAACAGCAATACATGATCTGCTCTATCTGCCTAACAGCAATAAATGATCTGCTCTATCTGCCTAACAGCAATAAATGGTCTGCTCTATCTGCCGAACAGCAATAAATGATCTGCTCTAAATGCCTAACAGCAATACATGATCTGCTCTAAATGCCTAACAGCAATCAATGATCTGCTCTATCTGACTAACAGCAATACATGATCTGCTCTATCAGCCTAACAGCAATAAATGAGCTTCTCTAAATGCCTAACAGCAATCAATGATCTGCTCTATCTGCCTAACAGCAATCAATGATCTGCTCTATCTGCCTAACAGCAATCAATGATCTGCTCTATCTGCCTAACAGCAATCAATGATCTGCTCTATCTGCCTAACAGCAATCAATGATCTGCTCTATCTGCCTAACAGCAATCAATGATCTGCTCTATCTGCCTAACAGCAATCAATGATCTGCTCTATCTGCCTAACAGCAATCAATGATCTGCTCTATCTGCCTAACAGCAATACATGATCTGCTCTAAATGCCCAACAGCAATCAATGATCTGCTCTATCTGCCTAACAGCAATAAATGATCTGCTCTATCTGCCTAACAGCAATACATGATCTGCTCTATCAGCCTAACAGCAATAAATGAGCTTCTCTAAATCCCTAACAGCAATCAATGATCTGCTCTATCTGCCTAACAGCAATCAATGATCTGCTCTATCAGCAATCAATGATCTGCTCTATCAGCAATCAATGATCTGATCTATCTGCCTAACAGCAATCAATGATCTGCTCTATCAACCGAACAGCAATAAATGATCTGCTCTAAATGCCTAACAGCAATACATGATCTGCTCAATCTGCCTAACAGCAATACATGATCTGCTCTATCTGCCTAACAGCAATACATGATCTGCTCTAAATGCCTAACAGCAATCAATGATCTGCTCTATCTGCCTAACAGCAAAACATGAGCTGCTCGATCTGCCTAACAACAATACATGATCTGCTCTATCAGCCTAACAGCAATCAATGATCTGCTCTATCTGCATAACAGCAATCAATGATCTGCTCTATCTGCCTAACAGCAATAAATGGTCTGCTCTATCTGCCTAACAGCAATACATGAGCTGCTCGATCTGCCTAACAACAATACATGATCTGCTCTATCAGCCTAACAGCAATCAATGATCTGCTCTATCTGCCTAACAGCAATCAATGATCTGCTCTATCTGCCTAACAGCAATCAATGATCTGCTCTATCAGCCTAACAACAATAAATTATCTGCTCTATCTATCAGCCTAACAACAATCAATGGGGAAGAACAGAGGGAAAACACAGTCCTCTCCAGAGCGAAGGGAAGAACAGAGAGAAAACACAGTCCTCTCCAGAGAAGGGAAGAACAGAGGGAAAACACAGTCCTCTCCAGAGAGAAGAGTAGAACAGAGAGAAAACACAGTCCTCTCCAGAGAGAAGGGAAGAACAGAGAGAAAACACAGTCCTCTCCAGAGAAGGGAAGAACAGAGGGAAAACACAGTCCTCTCCAGAGCGAAGGGAAGAACAGAGAGAAAACACAGTCCTCTCCAGAGAGAAGGGAAGAACAGAGAGAAAACACAGTCCTCTCCAGAGAGAAGGGAGGAACAGAAGGAAAACACAGTCCTCTCCAGAGAGAAGGGAAGAACAGAGGGAAAACACAGTCCTCTCCAGAGGAAAGAGAAGAACAGAGGGAAAACACAGTCCTCTCCAGAGAGAAGGGAAGAACAGAGAGAAAACACAGTCCTCTACAGAGAGAAGGGAGGAACAGAGGGAAAACACAGTCCTCTCCAGAGAGAAGGGAAGAACAGAGGGAAAACACAGTCCTCTCCAGAGGAAAGGGAAGAACAGAGAGAAAACACAGTCCTCTCCAGAGAGAAGAGTAGAACAGAGAGAAAACACAGTCCTCTCCAGAGAGAAGGGAAGAACAGAGGGAAAACACAGTCCTCTCCAGAGAGAAGAGTAGAACAGAGAGAAAACACAGTCCTCTCCAGAGAGAAGAGTAGAACAGAGGGAAAACACAGTCCTCTCCAGAGAGAAGAGTAGAACAGAGGAAAACACAGTCCTCTCCAGAGAGAAGGGAAGAACAGAGGGAAAACACAGTCCTCTCCAGAGGAAAGGGAAGAACAGAGGGAAAACACAGTCCTCTCCAGAGAGAAGAGTAGAACAGAGGGAAAACACAGTCCTCTCCAGAGGAAAGAGAAGAACAGAGGGAAAACACAGTCCTCTAAAGAGGAAAGGGAAGAACAGAGGAAAACACAGTCCTCTCCAGAGAGAAGAACAGAGGGAAAACACAGTCCTCTCCAGAGAGAAGAGTAGAACAGAGGAAAACACAGTCCTCTCCAGAAGAGAACAAGGGAAAACACAAGAACAGAGGGAAAACACAGTCCTCTCCAGAGAGAAGGGAAGAACAGAGGGAAAAGAGTCCTCTCCAGAGGAAAGGGAAGAACAGAGGAAAACACAGTCCTCTCCAGAGGAAAGAGAAGAACAGAGGGAAAACACAGTCCTCTCCAGAGAGAAGAGAAGAACAGAGGGAAAACACAGTCCTCTCCAGAGAAAGGGAAGAACAGAGGGAAAACACAGTCCTCTCCAGAGGAAAAAAGTCCTCTCCAGGAAGAACAGAGGGAAAACACAGTCCTCTCCAGAGGAAAGGGAAGAACAGAGGGAAAACACAGTCCTCTCCAGAGAGAAGAGTAGAACAGAGGGAAAACACAGTCCTCTCCAGAGGAAAGAGAAGAACAGAGGGAAAACACAGTCCTCTCCAGAGAGAAGGGAAGAACAGAGAGAAAACACAGTCCTCTACAGAGAAAAGGGAGGAACAGAGGGAAAACACAGTCCTCTCCAGAGAGAAGGGAAGAACAGAGGGAAAACACAGTCCTCTCCAGAGGAAAGGGAAGAACAGAGAGAAAACACAGTCCTCTCCAGAGAGAAGGGAAGAACAGAGGGAAAACACAGTCCTCTCCAGAGAGAAGAGTAGAACAGAGAGAAAACACAGTCCTCTCCAGAGAGAAGGGAAGAACAGAGGGAAAACACAGTCCTCTCCAGAGAGAAGAGTAGAACAGAGAGAAAACACAGTCCTCTCCAGAGAGAAGAGTAGAACAGAGGGAAAACACAGTCCTCTCCAGAGAGAAGAGTAGAACAGAGGGAAAACACAGTCCTCTCCAGAGAGAAGGGAAGAACAGAGGGAAAACACAGTCCTCTCCAGAGGAAAGGGAAGAACAGAGGGAAAACACAGTCCTCTCCAGAGAGAAGAGTAGAACAGAGGGAAAACACAGTCCTCTCCAGAGGAAAGAGAAGAACAGAGGGAAAACACAGTCCTCTCCAGAGGAAAGGGAAGAACAGAGGGAAAACACAGTCCTCTCCAGAGAGAAGAGTAGAACAGAGGGAAAACACAGTCCTCTCCAGAGAGAAGAGTAGAACAGAGGGAAAACACAGTCCTCTCCAGAGAGAAGAGTAGAACAGAGGGAAAACACAGTCCTCTCCAGAGGAAAGAGAAGAACAGAGGGAAAACACAGTCCTCTCCAGAGGAAAGGGAAGAACAGAGGGAAAACACAGTCCTCTCCAGAGAGAAGAGTAGAACAGAGGGAAAACACAGTCCTCTCCAGAGGAAAGGGAAGAACAGAGGGAAAACACAGTCCTCTCCAGAGAGAAGAGTAGAACAGAGGGAAAACACAGTCCTCTCCAGAGGAAAGGGAAGAACAGAGGGAAAACACAGTCCTCTCCAGAGGAAAGGGAAGAACAGAGGGAAAACACAGTCCTCTCCAGAGGAAAGAGAAGAACAGAGGGAAAACACAGTCCTCTAGTAAAAAAAGGATAGAATAAAAGAAAAGGAAAGAAACAGGGTGAGATGAGGGAATGAGAGGAGCACTGAGGAACACTGAAGAGGGAAAGATTGAAGCAGGGGAAGTGCTGTTTAGTTCTAAAATACGCTTGTCCCTACTTACCTCTCTGTGTTGTTCATCCCCTCTGCCCCCTCTCCACCCCTTCTCTCTGTGTTGTTCATCCCCTCTGCCCCCTCTCCACCCCTTCTCTCTGTGTTGTTCATCCCCTCTGCCCCCTCTCCACCCCTTCTCTCTGTGTTGTTCATCCCCTCTGCCCCCTCTCCACCCCTTCTCTCTGTGTTGTTCATCCCCTCTGCCCCCTCTCCACCCCTTCTCTCTGTGTTGTTCATCCCCTCTGCCCCCTCTCCACCCCTTCTCTCTGCTATGTTCATCCCCTCTGCCCCCTCTCCACCCCTTCTCTCTGCTATGTTCATCCCCTCTGCCACCTCTCTACCCCTTCTCTCTGTGTTGTTCATCCCCTCTGCCCCCTCTCCACCCCTTCTCTCTGCTATGTTCATCCCCTCTGCCCCCTCTCCACCCCTTCTCTCTGTGTTGTTCATCCCCTCTGCCACCTCTCCACCCCTTCTCTCTGTGTTGTTCATCCCCTCTGCCCCCTCTCCACCCCTTCTCTCTGTGTTGTTCATCCCCTCTGCCCCCTCTCCACCCCTTCTCTCTGTGTTGTTCATCCCCTCTGCCCCCTCTCCACCCCTTCTCTCTGCTATGTTCATCCCCTCTGCCCCCTCTCCACCCCTTCTCTCTGTGTTGTTCATCCCCTCTGCCACCTCTCCACCCCTTCTCTCTGCTATGTTCATCCCCTCTGCCCCCTCTCCACCCCTTCTCTCTGTGTTGTTCATCCCCTCTGCCCCCTCTCCACCCCTTCTCTCTGCTATGTTCATCCCCTCTGCCACCTCTCCACCCCTTCTCTCTGCTATGTTCATCCCCTCTGCCACCTCGCCACCCCTTCTCTCTGCTATGTTCATCCCCTCTGCCCCCTCTCCACCCCTTCTCTCTGCTATGTTCATCCCCTCTGCCCCCTCTCCACCCCTTCTCTCTGTGTTGTTCATCCCCTCTGCCACCTCTCCACCCCTTCTCTCTGCTATGTTCATCCCCTCTGCCCCCTCTCCACCCCTTCTCTCTGCTATGTTCATCCCCTCTGCCCCCTCTCCACCCCTTCTCTCTGTGTTGTTCATCCCCTCTGCCACCTCTCCACCCCTTCTCTCTGCTATGTTCATCCCCTCTGCCCCCTCTCCACCCCTTCTCTCTGTGTTGTTGACCTTCCACAGTGAGACAGAGAGAATATGTCTGGCCTTGGAGAGGTATTCAACTCTTTATGACACAAACATTGTCTGCATTAGGAGACATTGAAAACATTCCCAAACATTCATGTCCACAAACTCTGAGTGCTACAGTATATAAACTAGAACACAAAGACCCCTTTCCTCTCTCATCTCTTGTCATTTAACATAAAAATCCTCTCTGCCTCTCTCTCCCCTCTTGTCTCTCTAAAGAATGTAACCTACAGAAAAGGGTTTTGTTAGAATCCAAGCTGAGAGCATTACTGTCCTAGGTTCAATATTACACTACAATACAACGGACAGAGTGTGTTCCAGAACTACATGAGTATAACTATGTTCGGAACACTGTGACTAAAGCTATTGTAATCCGTTTACAACAGCAACAACATACTAGTAGAGAGATCCACTGTCCTGATTCATCCCTTTACAACAGCCACACAGAGGCAACATACTAGTAGAGAGATCCACTGTCCTGATTCATCTGTTTACAGCCACACAGAGGCAACATACTAGTAGAGAGATCCACTGTCCTGATTCATCTGTTTACAGCCACACAGAGGCAACATGCTAGTAGAGAGATCCACTGTCCTGATTCATCCCTTTACAACAGCCACACAGAGGCAACATGCTAGTAGAGAGATCCACTGTCCTGATTCATCCCTTTACAACAGCCACACAGAGGCAACATACTAGTAGAGAGATCCACTGTCCTGATTCATCCCTTTACAACAGCCACACAGAGGCAACATGCTAGTAGAGAGATCCACTGTCCTGATTCATCCCTTTACAGCAGCCACACAGAGGCAACATACTAGTAGAGAGATCCACTGTCCTGATTCATCCCTTTACAGCAGCCACACAGAGGCAACACACTAGTAGAGAGATCCACTGTCCTGATTCATCTGTTTCAGAGGCAACATGCTAGTAAAGATCCACTGTCTGATTCATCCCTTTACAGCAGCCACACAGAGGCAACATACAGTCAGACCTGTCCTTATTCATCCCTTTACAGCAGCCACACAGAGGCAACATACTAGTAGAGAGTCCACTGTCCTGTCAGCCACACAGGGGCAACACACAGTCCAGTCCTGATTCCTTCAGACACAAAGACAGTCAGTCACCCAGCCAGCCAGTCAACCTGCCACTCAGTCACCCAGCCAGTCAGTCACCCAGCCAGTCAGTCAGAGAGTCAACCAGTCAGTCAGTCAACTAGCCAGCCAGCCAGTCACCCAGACAGTCAGTCAGACAGTCAACCAGCCAGCCAGTCAGTCAGACAGTCAACTACCCAGCCAGCCAGTCACCCAGCCAGTCAGTCAGCCAGCCAGTCAGTCAGCCAGTCAACCAGCCAGCTACCCAGCCAGCCAGTCAGTCAGCCAGTCAACCAGCCAGCCAGCTACCCAGCCAGCCAGTCAGTCAGCCAGTCAACCAGCCAGCTACCCAGCCAGCCAGTCAGTCAGCCAGTCAACCAGCCAGCTACCCAGCCAGCCAGTCAGTCAGCCAGTCAACCAGCCAGCTACCCAGCCAGCCAGTCATTCAGTCAGCCAGTCAACCAGCCAGCTACCCAGCCAGCCAGTCAGTCAGCCAGTCAACCAGCCAGCTACCCAGCCAGCCAGTCAGTCAGCCAGTCAACCAGCCAGCTACCCAGCTAGCCAGTCAGTCAGTCAGCCAGTCAACCAGCCAGCTACCCAGCCGGCCAGTCAGTCAGCCAGTCAACCAGCCAGCTACCCAGCCAGTCAGTCAGTCACCCAGCCAGTCAGTCAGCCAGCCAGTCAGTCAGTCAGCCAGTCAACCAGCCAGCTACCCAGCCAGCCAGTCAGTTACCCAGCTACCCAGCCAGCCAGTCAGTCAGTCAGCCAGTCAACCAGCCAGCTACACAGCCAGCCAGTCAGTCAGTCAGCCAGTCAACCAGCCAGCTACCCAGCCAGCCAGTCAGTCAGCCAGTCAACCAGCCAGCTACCCAGCCAGCCAGTCAGTCAGTCAGCCAGTCAACCAGCCAGCTACCCAGCCAGCTACCCAGCCAGCCAGTCAAACCGGATAAACCGGATAATGACAGACTCGGATAAACCAGCCAGCCAGTCAGTGCTCAGTTTAAACCGGATAATGACAGACTCCAAATAACACCAAGCCATTTTCCACTTTGGTGAACATCGATTCACTATCATGACCACCGTCCTCTAATATACATGCACACACTTGATGTCTGTCTGTGTTGACAGATGGAGGGGCTATAGAGAACTCTGTCTCCTCACAAGGCTGCACACACACACACACACACACACACACACACACACACACACACACACACACACACACACACACACACACACACACACACACACACACACACACACACACACACACACACACACACGTGACAGTGCCCAGCATGAGATCTGATGGCTCGCGAAGTCTGTCAGTGTATGTGATAGTGTTTGTGTGTGTCCATTAGGGCCCTTGCACCTGGCAGCACAATAGAGGGACAGATTGGCACAGCAGACAGGCTCTGTTGCGCCACTCACTCTCTGGCCCTCATTGTCACCCCAGTGGCTCGGAATGCATCTCAGGGAGGTGTGGCTCGGAGTGTGTCTCAGGGAGGTGTGGCTCGGAGTGTGTCTCAGGGAGGTGTGGGTCGGAATGCATCTCAGGGAGGTGTGGCTCGGAGTGTGTCTCAGGGAGGTGTGGCTCAGAGTGTGTCTCAGGGAGGTGTGGCTCGGAGTGTGTCTCAGGGAGGTGTGGCTCGGAGTGTGTCTCAGGGAGGTGTGGGTCGGAATGCATCTCAGGGAGGTGTGGCTCGGAGTGTGTCTCAGGGAGGTGTGGGTCGGAATGCATCAGGGAGGTGTGGCTCGGAGTGTGTCTCAGGGAGGTGTGGCTCAGAGTGTGTCTCAGGGAGGTGTGGCTCGGAGTGTGTCTCAGGGAGGTGTGGCTCGGAGTGTGTCTCAGGGAGGTGTGGGTCGGAATGCATCTCAGGGAGGTGTGGCTCGGAGTGTCTCAGGGAGGTGTGGCTCAGAGTGTGTCTCAGGGAGGTGTGGCTCGGAGTGTCTCAGGGAGGTGTGGCTCAGAGTGTGTCTCAGGGAGGTGTGGCTCAGAGTGTGTCTCAGGGAGGTGTGGCTCGGAGTGTGTCTCAGGGAGATGTGGGTCGGAATGCATCTCAGGGAGGTGTGTGTCTCAGGGAGGTGTGGCTCGGAGTGTCTCAGGGAGGTGTGGCTCGGAGTGTGTCTCAGGGAGGTGTGGCTCGGAGTGTCTCAGGGAGGTGTGGCTCGGAGTGTCTCAGGGAGATGTGGGTCGGAATGCATCTCAGGGAGGTGGGCTCGGAGTGTGTCTCAGGGAGGTGTGGCTCGGAGTGTGTCTCAGGGAGGTGTGGCTCAGAGTGTGTCTCAGGGAGGTGGGCTCGGAGTGTGTCTCAGGGAGGTGGGCTCGGAGTGTGTCTCAGGGAGGTGTGGCTCGGAGTGTCTCAGGGAGGTGTGGGTCGGAATGCATCGCAGGGAGGTGGGCTCGGAGTGTGTCTCAGGGAGGTGTGGTTCGGAGTGTGTCTCAGGGAGATGTGGCTCAGAGTGTCTCAGGGAGGTGTGGCTCAGAGTGTCTCAGGGAGGTGTGGCTCAGAGTGCATCTCAGGGAGGTGTGGCTCGCAGTGTGGAGGAGGAGGTGTTATGGTGTGGAGGAGCTTTGCTGGTGACACTGTCTGTGATTTACAGTGGTTGCACAAAGAATTGAAGGAACTGTGATGTACAGTGGTTGCACAAACAATTGAAGGAACTGTGATGTACAGTGGTTGCACAAAGAATTGAAGGAACTGTGATGTACAGTGGTTGCACAAAGAATTGAAGGAACTGTGATGTACAGTGGTTGCACAAAGAATTGAAGGAACTGTGATTTACAGTGGTTGCACAAAGAATTGAAGGAACTGTGATTTACAGTGGTTGCACAAAGAATTGAAGGAAGGGGTGCCAACAATTGTGGCACACATATATTTGAGAAAAATATTTGTTTCATATTTAGAATTTATTTTTTCTTTCAATTATTTTACTTTAATTAAAAGCCTGTTCTGCTCATATTTACCAAGGGTGCCAATATTAGTGGAGGGCACTGTAAAGTATTTAGGCACATGTAACCAGCATGGGTACCACAGCATTCTGCAGCGATACACCATCCCATCTGGTTTGGGCTTAGTGGGACTATCATTTGTTTTTCAACAGGACAATGACCCAACACACCTCCAGGCTGTGTAAGGGCTATTTGACCAAGACGGAGAGTGATGGAGTGCTGCACCAGAAGACCTGGCCTCCACAATCACTCAACCTCAACCCAATTGAGATGGTTTGGGATTGTCACGACTCCTACCGAAGGTGGCCCCCCTTCCCGTTCGGGTGGTGCTCGGCAGTCGTTGTCAACAGCCTACTAGCTGCCACTGATTCTTTCCTCCCCCTTCTTGTCTGTTTATTGGTTACACCTGTTGTTTATTAGGTGATTAGTTGGGCTTTATTAGCCAGCCGGCCCGCCTGCTCCTTGTGCGGGATTGTTTGTGTTACTAGTGTGCACGTTTGAGGTTAACGTGTTTCCTGTTGGTGGGTTTTGCTGGACTGTTTTAGTCCCCGTGTTTGGGGCAGTTGTTTCTGTGTTGCCCTGTGTTTTTGTGGGGTGGCTTATGTTCCCCGTTTGTGCATTAAAGAGCACTACCCTGAACTCTCTGCTTCCTGTGCCTGACTTCGCACCCACTACACCCAGATCGTTACAGGGATGAGTTGGACCGCAGAGTGAAGGAAAAGCAGCCAACCAGTGCTTTGCATATGTGGGAACACCTTCAAGACTATTGGAAAAGCCTTCCAGGTGAAGCTGGTTGAGAGAATGCCAAGAGTGTGTAAAGCTGTCATCAAGGCAAAGGGTGGCTATTTGAAGAATCTGGAATATAAAATATATTTGATTTGTTTAACACATTTTTGGGTGACTACGTTATTCCATTACTGTTATCTCATAGTTTTGATTTCTTCACTGATATTCTACAATGTAGAAAATAGTTAAAAAAACAAAGAAAAACCATTGAATGAGTAGGTGTTCTAACCCCTGACGCAACCAGGGTTAACTGCGCAGTGTGTAAGGTCACAGGGGTTAAACTGGGTACTTAGGCCACCAGTCAGAGTAGCTGAGACCATTGTGTGTGTCTGTCACTGTCAATGTTCATCCTTCCGCGTGTTTGAGTGTGTTTCAGTGTGTGTGAACAAACAAGTGTGTGTGTATGTGTGTATAAATATGAGAGTGAAAATGTGGAACCTTACATGTCCCATTAGTAATGTGGGAACTGTATGCTTCTCTCTCTCTCCATGTGTGTGTGTGTGTACGGTACCTAGCCAGTCGTTGAACTTCTTGACCTCAGAGGGCAGGCCCAGCTCAGTGAAGTCTCCCGTGTGGAGCAGCACGTCACCATAGGGCATCTGGATCCCATCTGTACGGGAATGGGTGTCCGAAACACACACAAACCGCGTGTGTCCTGCTGGCTTAGGAGTGTCATACGGGGTAGGGTCCACCCTGAGAGAGGGATGGAGAGAGAGAGAGAGAGAGAGAGAGAGAGAGAGAGAAGAGAGAGAGAGAGACAGACAGGGAGAGAGAGAGAGAGAGAGAGAGAGAGAGAGAGGATAAAAAAGAGGAAAGAGAGGGAAAGAAAGAAAATATAGAGAATAAAGCTGTATTCAGGGACACATCCTGTCCTACAGTAGCTGTATTCAGAGACACATCCTGTCCTACAGTAGCTGTATTCAGAGACTCATCCTGTCCTACAGTAGCTGTATTCAGAGACTCATCCTGTCCTACAGTAGCTGTAGTCAGAGACACATCCTGTCCTACAGTAGCTGTATTCAGAGACTCATCCTGTCCTACAGTAGCTGTATTCAGAGACTCATCCTGTCCTACAGTAGCTGTATTCAGAGACTCATCCTGTCCTACAGTAGCTGTATTCAGAGACTCATCCTGTCCTACAGTAGCTGTAGTCAGAGACACATCCTGTCCTACAGTAGTTGTATTCAGAGACACATCCTGTCCTACAGTAGCTGTATTCAGAGACACATCCTGTCCTACAGTAGCTGTATTCAGAGACTCATCCTGTCCTACAGTAGCTGTATTCAGAGACTCATCCTGTCCTACAGTAGCTGTATTCAGAGACTCATCCTGTCCTACAGTAGCTGTATTCAGAGACTCATCCTGTCCTACAGTAGCTGTATTCAGAGACACATCCTGTCCTACAGTAGCTGTATTCAGAGACTCATCCTGTCCTACAGTAGCTGTAGTCAGAGACACATCCTGTCCTACAGTAGCTGACACCAGGTCAGTATAAATGGTGTAATGAGGGAGCTCGCTGCAGAACCCTGTAAATCAGACTATTAGGCTGGAGATCAAAAACTGCTTTCATTCAGGTCCAACTTTAAACGCTGTTATCCTCCCAAGTCCAGTGCGGGTCAAGGACTAGGGTTCTACTGCAAGAGACCAGGATGGACACATACTGAAAGCAGGACTAACATGGCCAGTCCCTCTGTTCTTTTAACATGAGAAAATTAGAGACTTGTGAAAAAAATGTAAGAAAATAAATGATTCTGTGTCTAAATTTTCACAAACTCTCCAACAGAGTAGCTTTTAGCTTTTAGTGGCTTGCCTTTGTGTGAGGCATAAAATAAAATTATCATAGATGTCATCTGTAGTTAAAGATTACATCAATTGGAGCTGCTAAATCATGTTATTTCAACATAATTTATGTGATGGGAAAATGATTCACATTTATTTCAGAAAAAGGTAAAAGGATTTTATTTTCTTTGACAATAGTCAAGAAAAAAAACCTTCCAGAAAAAAGTCTGATTCTTTTTGGTGGCAGATTGGGGGAAGGGTGTTAAATTAAAAACTGTATTTTTCTGTCCGTTTGTGAAAAGAAAAATCACTTAGACCCTGGTCTCGACTGGGCATCCTTTTATTTATGTCAGCTAAAAAAGGAAGAAAAAGGATGGAGAGCGTTTGAAAGGAGGGAGAGAAAATCTTGTCAGTAATTGAAGTCAGCAATGTGCAATCCCCCACACTCTGCCAATAGGCCATTATTTCATTAGGAGATGAGATGTCACTCTACAGACAACATCAGCCCCATAATCAACACATATGTCTCCTTCCATCCTGACACATGAACACACACACGCACTCACACACACTTGCATGTGCGTACACGCACACACACACAAAATAAAATGTGCACGCACAGAATATATAATGCAAGTCCGCACAGTCAACACCCATTCACACACACACACACACACACACACACACACACACACACACACACACACACACACACACACACACACACACACACACACACACACACACACACACACACACACACACACACACACACACACACACACACACACACACACACACACACACATTAACAGAGATGGGAGTGAAAGACATTACGAAACAAAGAAAAACCTCTTCAAAATTCAGTCTGAAAGGACCATTATTAAATTGCTTCACTAATAAGGCACCCAAATGCTTTGCAGTTCAGATCACCAGATATGGGTTCATCTTATAAGGTAAAGATGATGTTCTCCCTCCTTTTCAGCAGAACCTTTCATCCATGCAGTGATTTGGGTCGAGGGCCTGTTTGCCTACAGCATGTGAGGCCAGGCAGGCAGGGTTTCCTCTACCATGCCTTATGCAGGAAGGTTCCCATTCTAGCTATGTTATCCACTGCCTAGAAAAGCATCTGGCCTTTATAAACATGTTGGTGCAGCCTAACATGCTGTCTCAGTAGCCTTTATAAACATGTTGGTGCAGCCTAACATGCTGTCTCAGTAGTCTTTATAAACATGTTGGTGCAGCCTAACATGCTGTCTCAGTAGTCTTTATAAACATGTTGGTGCAGCCTAACATGCTGTCTCAGTAGCCTTTATAAACATGTTGGTGCAGCCTAACATGCTGTCTCAGTAGCCTTTATAAACATGTTGGTGCAGCCTAACATGCTGTCTCAGTAGTCTTTATAAACATGTTGGTGCAGCCTAACATGCTGTCTCAGTAGTCTTTATAAACATGTTGGTGCAGCCTAACATGCTGTCTCAGTAGTCTTTATAAACATGTTGGTGCAGCCTAACATGCTGTCTCAGTAGTCTTTATAAACATGTTGGTGCAGTCTAACATGCTGTCTCAGTAGTCTTTATAAACATGTTGGTGCAGCCTAACATGCTGTCTCAGTAGTCTTTATAAACATGTTGGTGCAGTCTAACATGCTGTCTCAGTAGTCTTTATAAACATGTTGGTGCAGCCTAACATGCTGTCTCAGTAGTCTTTATAAACATGTTGGTGCAGCCTAACATGCTGTCTCAGTAGTCTTTATAAACATGTTGGTGCAGCCTAACATGCTGTCTCAGTAGTCTTTATAAACATGTTGGTGCAGCCTAACATGCTGTCTCAGTAGTCTTTATAAACATGTTGGTGCAGCCTAACATGCTGTCTCAGTAGTCTTTATAAACATGTTGGTGCAGCCTAACATGCTGTCTCAGTAGTCTTTATAAACATGTTGGTGCAGCCTAACATGCTGTCTCAGTAGTCTTTATAAACATGTTGGTGCAGCCTAACATGCTGTCTCAGTAGTCTTTATAAACATGTTGGTGCAGCCTAACATGCTGTCTCAGTAGTCTTTATAAACATGTTGGTGCAGCCTAACATGCTGTCTCAGCCTTTATAAACATGTTGGTGCAGCCTAACATGCTGTCTCAGTAGTCTTTATAAACATGTTGGTGCAGCCTAACATGCTGTCTCAGTAGTCTTTATAAACATGTTGGTGCAGCCTAACATGCTGTCTCAGTAGTCTTTATAAACATGTTGGTGCAGCCTAACATGCTGTCTCAGTAGTCTTTATAAACATGTTGGTGCAGCCTAACATGCTGTCTATAAACATGTTGGTGCAGTAACATTTATAAACATGTTGGTGCAGCCTAACATGCTGTCTCAGTAGTCTTTATAAACATGTTGGTGCAGCCTAACATGCTGTCTCAGTAGTCTTTATAAACATGTTGGTGCAGCCTAACATGCTGTCTCAGTCTTTATAAACATGTTCTTTATAAACATGTTGGTGCAGCCTAACATGCTGTCTCAGTAGTCTTTATAAACATGTTGGTGCAGCCTAACATGCTGTCTCAGTAGTCTTTATAAACATGTTGGTGCAGCCTAACATGCTGTCTCAGTAGTCTTTATAAACATGTTGGTGCAGCCTAACATGCTGTCTCAGTAGTCTTTATAAACATGTTGGTGCAGCCTAACATGCTGTCTCAGTAGTCTTTATAAACATGTTGGTGCAGCCTAACATGCTGCCTCAGTAACCTTTATAAACATGTTGGTGCAGCCTAACATGCTGTCTCAGTAGTCTTTATAAACATGTTGGTGCAGCCTAACATGCTGTCTCAGTAGTCTTTATAAACATGTTGGTGCAGCCTAACATGATGTCTCAGTAGTCTTTATAAACATGTTGGTGCAGCCTAACATGCTGTCTCAGTAGCCTTTATAAACATGTTGGTGCAGACTAACATGCTGTCTCAGTAGTCTTTATAAACATGTTGGTGCAGCCTAACATGCTGCCTCAGTAGTCTTTATAAACATGTTGGTGCAGCCTAACATGCTGTCTCCTGGTGTAGTCTTTATAAACATGTTGGTGCAGCCTAACATGCTGTCTCAGTAGTCTTTATAAACATGTTGGTCCAGCCTAACATGCTGTCTCAGTAGTCTTTATAAACATGTTGGTGTTGAGAGGTTGACAGTAGGTCTAACATACTGCCTCAGTAACCTTTATAAACATGTTGGTGCAGCCTAACATGCTGTCTCAGTACCCTTTATAAACATGTTGGTGCAGCCTAACATGCTGTCTCGTGTAGTCTTTATAAACATGTTGGTGTGCAGCCTAACATGCTGTCTCAGGTAGCCTTTATAAACATGTTGGTGCAGCCTAACATGCTGTCTCAGTAGTCTTTATAAACATGTTGGTGCAGCCTAACATGCTATCCCTGGTGTTGAGAGGTTGACTGTAGGTCAGTGTAACTCCCCTAATGTGACTGTAGGTCCAGACCTATTTACTCCCTGGTGTTGAGAGGTTGACTGTAGGTCCAGACCTATTTATCTCCCTAGTGTTGAGAGGTTGACTGTAGGTCCAGACCTATCTATCTCATGACTGTAGGTCCAGACCTATTTAACTCCCTGGTGTTGAGAGGTTGACTGTAGGTCCAGACCTATTTAACTCCCTGGTGTTGAGAGGTTGACTGTAGGTCCAGTGTTGAGAGGTTGACTGTAGGTCCAGACCTATTTAACTCCCTGGTGTTGAGAGGTTGACTGTAGGTCCAGACCTATCTATCTCCCTGGTGTTGAGAGGTTGACTGTAGGTCCAGACCTATTTATCTCCCTGGTGTTGAGAGGTTGACTGTAGGTCCAGACCTATTTATCTCCCTGGTGTTGAGAGGTTGACTGTAGGTCCAGACCTATTTAACTCCCTGGTGTTGAGAGGTTGACTGTAGGTCCAGACCTATCTATCTCTTTGTGACCAGCTGTTCAACTCAAACTTAAATGAAAACGTAAAAAATTATATTTGCTATCGGGTGCAGTAAATAAGTCCCTGTTTGCTGTGTGTGTGTAAAGCATGGCGCACGCGCACACGGACACACACACACACACACACACACACACAAGGGACACACACACACACGGTAGTGTAGCTGATTAGATTTGGTCCACTGTGGCCAAGACATCCTGGAGCTTTAGAGGATTCGACAGTTCTAGTTATGGAAGAGGCATTGGTGCAGAACCCTGTGGCCACACACACACACACACACACACACATTTACACTGCTAACAGGACTCTAGTATGGCCATGAGATGTTATGCTTGCCAACAATATCTCTATGCCTTCAGATCCATTCAACTTACAACACCCCCCCCCCGCTCATACTAATACACACACTCCCACATGAGGGTACACTGGCACGTACCAAAATAAAGAGAGGAAAAAAGTGATCTCTTCTCCTTTGAGATTTAATTCACCCACAGAATGAAAACAAATACCTGCAGCCCCTATCAATTAGAGCAGGCCTAGCCTCAGAACCTACACTATAACACAATACTAGTTTAACAGGGGAGATGTTAGCATGCACAGTTAGCATGCAGCATGTCATTAATATACATAACCAGTATGTAGGCCTAGCCTCAGAACCTACACTATAACACTATACTAGTTTAACAGGGGAGATGTTAGCATGCACAGTTAGCATGCAGCATGTCATTAATATAGCAGTATGTCATTAATATACATATACTAGTTTAACAGGGGAGATGTTAGCATGCACAGTTAGCATGCAGCATGTCATTAATATACATACTCAGAACCTCAGAACTACACTATAACACTATACTAGTTTAACAGGGGAGATGTTAGCATGCACAGTTAGCATGCAGCATGTCATTAATATACATACTCAGATTGTAGGCCTAGCCTCAGAACCTACACTATAACACTATACTAGTTTAACAGGGGAGATGTTAGCATGCACAGTTAGCATGCAGCATGTCATTAATATACATACTCAGATTGTAGGCCTAGCCTCAGAACCTACACTATAACACTATACTAGTTTAACAGGGGAGATGTTAGCATGCACAGTTATCATGCAGCATGTCATTAATATACATACTCAGATTGTAGGCCTAGCCTCAGAACCTACACTATAACACAATACTAGTTTAACAGGGGAGATGTTAGCATGCACAGTTAGCATGCAGCATGTCATTAATATACATACTCAGATTGTAGGCCTAGCCAGTTAACAATAAGTATGTCAAAAATATACATGGGAGGCAAAACAAAAGCAGTGCCAGTGTTTTTAATCCCAAACACAGTTGTCCTTATTTGCTGATTGATCTCCTTTAAACTGAGATAATGCTCAGAACTGGGAAGAGGATTCCTACTGTAGATCAGTGGTTCCCAAATGTTTTCACTCGGGCCCCCCTTCCATCAAAACGCCTAGCTAAAAAACATTAGCTGACATGGGCTGGTTGATCTTCTGTCAAGTTATAAACAGCTCTCTAAGGTCTGCAATTGAGCATTCTACTAATATAACTTTTAAGAGGAAATATGTTTTGGGGGAGGGGGTGCACCCCACTGTTTGGGATCCACTGCTGTAGACAACTGCATTGAAACAGCAGGATTATGTAAAACCACTGACAGGTATGGGAAACTCATCAAACCAATGAGGTAAAGTAGCCCACTGACAGGTATGGGAAACTCATCAAACCAATGAGGTAAAGTAGCCCACTGACATGTATGGGAAACTCATCAAACCAATGAGGTAAAGTAGCCCACTGACAGGTATGGGGAACTCATCAAACCAATGAGGTAAAGTAGCCCACTGACATGTATGGGAAACTCATCAAACCAATGAGGTAAAGTAGCCCACTGACAGGTATGGGAAACTCATCAAACCAATGAGGTAAAGTAGCCCACTGACAGGTATGGGGAACTCATCAAACCAATGAGGTAAAGTAGCCCACTGACAGGTATGGGAAACTCATCAAACCAATGAGGTAAAGTAGCCCACTGACAGGCATGGGAAACTCATCAAACCAATGAGGTAAATTAGCCCACTGACAGGTATGGGGAACTCATCAAACCAATGAGGTAAATTAGCCCACTGACAGGCATGGGAAACTCATCAAACCAATGAGGTAAAGTAGCCCACTGACAGGTATGGGGAACTCATCAAACCAATGAGGTAAAGTAGCCCACTGACAGGTATGGGAAACTCATCAAACCAATGAGGTAAAGTAGCCCACTGACAGGTATGGGGAACTCATTAAACCAATGAGGTAAAGTAGCCCACTGACAGGCATGGGGAACTCATCAAACCAATGAGGTAAAGTAGCCCACTAAAATAAAATGAGAAAGAGGCACAGAGAAGGAGGATGAGCGATAAAGACAGGGGATGAGTAGAAGGATAATACTATTGTAGAGCAGAGCACAGTCTGAAATCTACTATTAAACAGTCCACTAGCTGTTTAGTCACTAGACTATTACTCACTACTAGCCGGCCTCCGCCCAGTACCCTGACCTGACCCTTATTCACTGTTACGAGCCAGCTCCTACCCGGTACTTTACCGTGCACCTTAGAGACTTCTGCCCTATGTACAGTTGGAGTCGGAAGCCACGTACATTTAAACTTATCAAACCACTGCTGACTTGCTTCTGAAGCTAAGCAGGGTTGGTCCTGGTCAGTTCCTGGATGGGAGACCAGATGCTGCAGGAAGTGGTGTTGGAGGGCCAGTAGGAGGCACTCTTTCCTCTGGTCTAAAACAATATCCCAATGCCCCAAGGCAGTGATTGGGGACACCGACCTGTGTAGGGTGCCGTCTTTCGGATGAGACGTTAAATGGATGTCCTGACTCTCTGAGGTCATTAAATATCCCATGGCACTTATTGTAAGAGTAGGGGTGTTAACCCCGGTGTCCTGGCTAAATTCCCAAACTGGCACACAAACCATCACGGTCACCTAATAATCCCCAGTTTACAATTGTTTCATTCATCCCCCTCCTCTCCCCAGTAACTATTCCCCAGGTTGTTGCTGCAAGTGAGAATGTGTTCTCAGTCAACTTACATGGTAAAACAACAGATAAATAAATAAAACTCAGTTTTTCACAATTCCTGACATTCAATCGTAGTAAAATAAATTCATGTTTTAGGTCAGTTAGGATCATCACTTTATTTTAAGAATGTGAAATGTCAGAATAA
The DNA here is from genome assembly GCF_036934945.1 of Oncorhynchus masou masou. Classification (NCBI taxonomy): domain Eukaryota; kingdom Metazoa; phylum Chordata; class Actinopteri; order Salmoniformes; family Salmonidae; genus Oncorhynchus; species Oncorhynchus masou. The sequence goes on along the minus strand of NC_088213.1, from coordinate 14,878,903 downwards.
TAGTTGAGAGAATGATTTATTTCAGGTTTTATTTCATCACATTCTCAGTTGGTCAGAAGTTTACATACACTCAATTAGTATTTGGTACCATTGCCTTTAAATTGTTTAACTTGGGTCAAACGTTTCAGGTAGCCTTCCACAAGCTTCCCACAATATGTTGGGGATATTTTGGCCCATTCCTCCTGACAGAGCTGGTGTAACTGAGTCGGGTTTGTAGGCCTCCTTGCTTGCACATGCTTTTTCAGTTCTGCCCACAACATTTCTATAGGATTGAGGTCAGGCCTTTGTGATGGCCACTCCAATACCTTGACTTTGTTGTCCTTATAAGCCATATTGCCACAGCTTTGGAAGTATGCTTGGGGTCCTTGTCCATTTGGAAGACCCACTTGTGACCAAGCTTTAACTTCCTGACTGATGTCTGAGATGTTGCTTCAATATATCCACATAATTTTCCTTCTCATGATGCCATCTATTTTGTGAAGTGCACACAGTCCCTCCTGCAGCAAAGCACCCCCACAACATGATGCTGCCAACCCCGTGCTTCATGGTTGGGATGGTGTTCTTCGGCTTGCAAACCTACCCCTTTTTCCTCCAAACATAACAATGGTCATTATGGCCAAACAGTTCTATTTTTGTTTCATCAGACCAGAGGACATTTCTCCAAAAAGTATGATCTTTGTCCCCATGTGCAGTTGAAAACCGTAGTCTGGCTTTTTTATGGCGGTTTTGGAACAGTGGCTTCTTCCTTGCTAAGAGGCCTTTCAGGTTATGTCGATATAGGACTTGTTTTACTGTGGATATAGATACTTTTGTACCTGCTTCCTCCAGCATCTTCACAAGGTCCTTTGCTGTTGTTCTGGGAATTATTTGCACTTTTCGCACCAAAGTACGTTCATCTCCAGGAGACAGAACGCGTCTCCTTCCTGAGGGGTATGACGGCTGCGTGGTCCCATACTTGAATACTATTGTTTGTACAGATGAACGTGGTACCTTCAGGTGTTTGTAAATTGCTCCCATGGATGAACCAGACTTGTGGAGGTCTACAGTTTATTTTCTGAGGTCTCCGCTGTTTTCCTCTGATTTTCCCATGATGTCAGGCGAAGAGGCACTGAGTTTGAAGGTTGGCCTTGAAATACATCCACAGGTACACCTCCAATTGACTCTAATTATGTCAATTAGCCTATCAGAAGCTTCTAAAGCTATGACATCATTTTCTGTAATTTTCCAAGCTGTTTAAAGGCACAGTCAACTTAGGGTATGTAAACTTCTGCCCCACTGGAATTGTGATACAGTGAATTATAAGTGAAATAATCTGTCTGCAAACAATTGTTGGAAAAAGTACTTGTGTCATGCACAAAGTAGATGTCCTAACCAACTTACAAACCAACTACAGTTTGTTAACAAGACATTTGTGGAGTGGTTGAAAACGAGTTTTAATGACTCCAACCTAAGTGTATGTAAACTTCTGACTTCAACTCTACATAGAGTCATTAAACACTTTAATAATGTTTACATTCTGTTTTACCCACTTTATTTGCATGTACTTTATTCGAGTCATGGCTCATCCTATATAACTACTGCTGTACACATTTATTCTGTTCATATACTGGTCATGCTGTCTATACACACCATTATGTATATATTATTTTATATATTCCGGACTCTGACATTGCTTGTTCTGATATTTCTTAATTTCTTTCTTTGTACTTTTTGGATTATGTGTGTATTGTTTTGTATTGCTAGGTATTACTGCACTGTTGGAGCTAGAAGCACAAACATTTCGCTGCCCCTGCGATAACATCTGCAAATCTGTGTACGCAACCTATAAACGTTGATTTCATTTTGTATTCGATTTGTATCATTGTAGCGGTAATACTCAATACTGTAGAAGTGACTTAATTACACACAGAGACATAAAAATACTGTGTGTGTGTGTGTGTGTGTGTGTGTGTGTGTGTGTGTGTGTGTGTGTGTGTGTGTGTGTGTGTGATTTAAAAAAGATCTTACGCCATTAAAACTGAAACTAGATATCTGTCTAACCCAAACTAGAACACCTCTTATTAAAAGGCTTCTAAAACACACTAACATATTGGCTTATTGGTTCAAGTGGAACTGATAGCATTTTAGCTACATGAAACCTTATTAAAATCTTCATATACACCCCCAGGAAGAATATGACATTTTCTGATAAGCAAGCACTTAGATATGGTCATTTTCACGTTTTCATAAATTACGTATACTAAGGCATTTGTGAAAATGCTATACCCATATTGAGCGGGAAAGCAGTGTGTTTGGACAATGAATAGACACTACAGTAAATAAAACCTAGGACCATGTACCATGCAGACCAGTGTGCCTTAGCCAATCAGAGGTACAGCAGGCCTGTATGCAAACAAGCCATTTGCCACAAGGGTCTGCCATCATTCAGTTTGAACTGGACTGTGTGTTTACAGGCAGTAGGGCCTGTCATCACTCACTTTGAACTAGACTGTGTGTTTACAGGCAGTAGGGCCTGCCATCATTCACTTTGAACTGGACTGTGTGTTTACAGGCAGTAGGGCCTGCCATCATTCACTTTGAACTGGACTGTGTGTTTACAGGCACTTTGTAGGACCAGTAGGGCCTGCCATCATTCACGTTGAACTGGACTGTGTGTTTACAGAACTGTCATCATTCACTTTGAACTGGACTGTGTGTTTACAGGCAGTAGGGCCTGCCATCATTCACTTTGAACTGGACTGTGTGTTTACAGGCAGTAGGGCCTGCCATCATTCACTTTGAACTGGACTGTGTGTTTACAGGCAGTAGGGCCTGTCATCATTCACTTTGAACTGGACTGTGTGTTTAGAGGCAGTAGGGCCTGCCATCATTCACTTTGAACTGGACGGTGTGTTTACGGGCAGTAGGGCCTGCCATCATTCACTTTGAACTGGACGGTGTGTTTACAGGCAGTAGGGCCTGCCATCATTCACTTTGAACGGGACTGTGTGTTTACAGTAGAGGTCGATTAATTAGTGCTGATTTCAAGTTTTCATAACAATCGGTAATCTGCATTTTTGGAAACCGATCATGGCCGATTCCATTGCACTCCACGAGGAGACTGCGTGACAGGCTGACTACCTGTTAAGCGAGTGCAGCAAGGAGCCACGGTAAGGTGCTAGCTAGCATTAAACGTATCTTATAAAAAACAATCAATCTTCACATAATCACTAGTTAACTACACATAGTTGATGATATAAATGGTTTATCTAGCTTGTCCTGCGTTGCATACAATCGATGTGGTGCCTGTTCATTTATCATTGAATCATAGCCTACTTCGACAAACCGGGGATGATTTAACAAAAGCACATTTGTGAAAAAAGCACAATCGTTGCACGAATGTGTCACGGTTGTTTGTATAGACGGACCAAGGCGCAGCATATGTTGAGTTCCACATTATATTTAATAGTGAAACTTCAGCAAAACAAACAATAAACAAACAAACAAAACAACAAACCGTGATAACAGAGGTGCTACATACACTACTCAAAACAATATCCCATAACCCACCTGTGGAAAAAATGCTGCTTAAATATGATCCCCAATTAGAGACAACGATAACCAGCTGCCTCTAATTGGAAATCATACAAATCACCAACATAGAAAATCAAACCTAGAACCCCACATAGAAAATATAAACTAGAACAAAACCCTTAGTCACGCTCTGACCTACTCTACCATAGAAAATACAGGTTTTCTATAGTCAGGACGTGGCAGAATGTCCATAACCATAAACATCAATGCCGGAACGGTTCCGTATTTCACTGAAAGAATAAACGTCTTGTTCTCGAAATGATATCCAGATTTGACCATATTAATGACCTAATGCTCGTATTTCTGTGTTATAATTAAGTCTATGATTTGATATTTGATCAGTCTGACTGAGCGGTTGATTAAGCAGAAGCAGGCTCGTAAGCATTCCTTCAAACAGCACTTTCATGCGTTTTCCAGCAGCTCATCGCTGTGCTTCAAGCATTTTTTTGGTTTTTAACCTTTATTTAACTAGTCAGTTAAGAACAAATTCTTATTTTCAATGACGGCCTAGGAACAGTGGGTTAACTGCCTGTTCAGGGGCAGAATGACAGATTTGTACCTTGTCAGCTCGGGGATTTGAACTTGCAACCTTCCGGTTACTAGCCCAACGCTCTAACCACTAGGCTACCCTGCCTATGACTTCAAGCCTATTAACTCCCGAGCTAGTTAGCGGGGTGCGTTTCAATTGGTGACGTCACTTGATCTGAGACCTTGAAGTAGTTGTTCCCCTTGCTCCGCAAGGGCCGCGGCTTTTGTGGAGCGATGGGTAACGATGCTTCGAGGGTGGCTGTTGTCGATGTGTTCCTGGTTCGAGCCCAGGTAGAGTCGAGGAGAGGGACGGAAGCTATACTGTTACACTGGCAATACTATAGTGCCTATAAGAACATCCTATAGTCAAAGGTATATGAAATGCAAATGGTATAGATAGAAATAGTCCTATAATTTCTATAATAACCTCAATCTAAAACTTCTTGCCTGGGAATATTGAAGACTCATGTTAAAAGGAAACACCAGCTTTCATATGTTCTCATGTTGTCACGCCCTGGTCTTAGTATTTTGTGTTTTCTTTATCTATTTGGTCAGGCCAGGGTGTGACATGGGTTTTTGTATGTGGTGTGTTTTGTCTTGGGGTTTTTTCACATGTATTGGGATGGTAGCTTAGTGGGGTGTTCTAGGTTAGTCTATGGCTGTCTGAAGTGGTTCTCAATCAGAGGCAGGTGTTTATCGTTGTCTCTGATTGGGAACCATATTTAGGCAGCCATATTCTTTGAGTGTTTTGTGGGTGATTGTCCTTATGTCCTTGTTCTGTCTGTGTTACTTAGTACCAGTATTAGGCTGTTTCGGTTTTCGTGTATCGTTTGTTGTTTTTGTATTTGATTCATGTTTACTTCGTTTTCATTAAACATGGATCGCAATAGCCACGCCGCATTTTGGTCCGACTCTCTTTCACCTATAGAAAACCGTTACACATGTTCTGAGCAAGGAACTTAAAAGTTAGCTTTTTTAAATGGCACATATTGCATTTTTACTTTCTTCTCCAACACGTTGTTTTTTGCATTATTTAAACAAATTGAACATGTTTGATTATTTATTTGAGGCTAAATTGATTTATTGATTTATTATATTAAGTTAAACTAAAAGTGTTCATTCAGTATTGTTGTAATTGTCATTGTTACAAATAAGGAAATACATTTTAAAAAATCGTCCGATTAATTGGTATCGGCTTTTTTTGGTCCTCCAATAATCGGTATCGGCGTTGAAAAGTCATAATCGGTCAACCTCTAGTTTACAGGCAGTTGCAACAGTGCGAGTTTAGATCATTAGAATGCATTCGTCAAAAGCCACAAAATACACTTGGATGGATTTCTGTAAATATGTAGCTAAATACCACGGGAGTCCTCTTACATTTGGGAACTGTACAGTCCTATTGATCAAACAACCATAAAAAGGTAGGCTATCTTTCCCAATATGCACATCAACAACAAGCTCAACTACTAATGCTAGCCAGAGCAAGATGCTCTAAAATTGAAGGAAGGAACATTAGATAAACGCTCTCAAACTTTTTCAGCTAGTTGGCCGTCAAAATTGCACTGATAAAAAATAGCCTGCTCGTCCTTCTGTAGCTTGCCTGCCAATGCATGCGTTGTCCCAACTAAGCACCCAAGCTAGCTTGCTAGCTAGCTTCTCCAGACACACATGAGAGAACACCTCACGCTGACCATTTTACTCGCCGTAGCAGAGCTGGCTAGGCTGTTTACATGTTATATAGAGCATTTGTGATGAACTATTACCTTTCTTGACTACGTTTACTGACACTGGTCATATTCAGCGGGTGTTTCACGTTTCTAAATTCATCAGTTATTCTGCTCTCTGGCACACTCAGATAAGAGTTCTCTTAAATCAGAGACATACTGACTGTATAACATTGGTTCAGCATAACTAGCTAGCTAACCAATCTCTAGCTGCGTAGCCACTGAAAAACGATACTAGGGGAAAACATCAGTGACTCACCCACTCCTCCAATGACATGACGTCCTAGAAGCTAGCTAGCTAGCTATTAGGCTCTGTGTTTTTAGCTACATAGATAGCATATTAGCCACGTTATGACTGACTTATGATCATTACTTGTTTGATTTTATTGACATTCAAAGCCTTAGTTACAAACTGAAACAATGTATCCCGAATGGAGGCAGCAAACAATGTACCAGGCCAGCTGTGATTTACAACCTGATAGCAATATGTTTGGACAACCAAGAAATGTATTGGTGAATTAAATTAATCATGTATTGAACTGCATCCATCTATTCTGCCCACAATGTCTTAGTGTACGTCATGGAATGTTATAAAGCTGGTTTTGAAGCATAAACTGATATTAAGATTGTCTGTTTGTTTCATATCTGTAAAGTAGTTCAAACGCTGTCAGTTCCACTTTAAGCCAAAGCACACAGAGAGTGAAACACTGAATCCCCCTTGCTACTAAAAACAGTGGAAAAGCTTTGGATAGAAAGCAGAGCCCATTATTTGAGAGAGAGAGAGAGAGAGAGAGAGAGAGAGAGGGGGGGGTAATGCATGAAAGGGAGAGAGGAAAGGAAAGGGAAGAGAAGAGAGGGGGAAAGAGATCTCTGATGTTGGTAGGAGGATATTTCGTTCGACAGAGCACACTTGGCTCGGTGGCCAAAAACACACAAGTAAAGTGGGTCAAAGTTCACTGCTCGCTTGCTCTTCCGGACCTGACACCTAACTCAGAGCAGATAAGAGGGACTTTGCCGTTTTGGGGATGCCACATTTCCCTCTGATTGATTATAATATACACACTTTCTTGATAAATGTCCAAGAAGTAATACATTGTAGGTATAAAGCGTGTATTTCTCAGTCTATGCTTAGTGTAATGTATGCCTAGCCGTTAAGAGTGTTGAGCCAGTAACTGAAAGTTTGCTGGTTTGAATCCCAGAGCTACATAAATCATTACATAACAAATACTGTATTTTGTTTTATCTTATTCATACACCTCATCTCTTCTCCCAGCACTTCTCAGAGCCGTAGGAAGCTGTAATACATAAAAAGAGAAAAGTCTATCCTCCACAGGTTCCTCCAACCAGTCTGGGTAATTGGATAATCTGTGACAATTATGTCTGCCGGGAGAGTTAGGAGTGTCTACCCTGCAACACAGTGGAGTGAGGGAGAGGGGGTGAAAGGATAGAGGAATGGACGGATTGTGTTCTTTTCAGAGGGGCGTAGCGGCAGTCTCCTTGTCTAGCCGTTGGTCGGCCCCCACTGTCCAGTTGGGGTCAATGAGGTCAACGACCCCTGGACTCCCTACTTTTCTGGGCTATAAGTAGGAGCTGTCAATTATCTGGGGGGGGGGCGGCATCCACTATTATTTCTAAAAGGGAAAGGCACCTGCT
>NC_088213.1:14825877-14871325 GCF_036934945.1 Oncorhynchus masou masou | reverse complement strand
CTTTTTTTTGCCTTTACCTCCCTTATCTCACCTCATTTGCTCACATCGTATATAGACTTGTTTATACTGTATTATTGACTGTATGTTTGTTTTACTCCATGTGTAACTCTGTGTCGTTGTATCTGTCGAACTGCTTTGCTTTATCTTGGCCAGGTCGCAATTGTAAATGAGAACTTGTTCTCAACTTGCCTACCTGGTTAAATAAAGGTGAAATAAAAAAAAATAAAAACTGGAGTGGAGAGCGCCACTGTTTATGTTGATGTGTTTCTGTCAACAAATTAAATAATATCTCTCCTTCTTTTTCCCCCATCTCCTCTCACTTTTTTGCTCGCTCTCTCTCTCTCTCTCTCTCTCTCTCTCTCTCTCTCTCTCTCTCTCTCCCCTTTCCTTTTCTCCTCCCTCCCCTTTCTCTCCTCCTCCCCCTCTCTCTCACTCTGTCTCTCCCCTTCTCACCTCTTTCTCTCCCCCTCCCCTCTCTCTCTCTCTCTCTCTCTCTCTCTCTCTCTCACTCTCTGTTGCGCTCTTTCTCCCCTCTCTCTTCTCTCTCTCCCTCTCTCCCTCCTCTCTCTCTCTCTCTGTGTTCTCTCTCTCACTCTCTGTTGCGCTCTTTCCCCCTTCTCTCCTCCTCTCTCTTCCTCTCTCTCCTCTCTGTCTGCGACATCTCTTCACTCTCCCCTCTCTCCCCTCTCTCTCTCTTTCTCTCTCTCTCTGTTCAGAGACTACATCTGCCTCCAGACCTGTCAGAGACAGTGAGTCGTGTGAGCCGGGGAGAGCTGACAGGGACAGCCATGGTGGGCTCCTCAGGCTGTGGCTCCGGCTCCACTGGCAACAGACATCTGGACTTCTAGAACCCCCCTCACCATCATCGCCGCTGGCAACAAACATCTGGACTTCTAGAACCCCCCTCACCATCATCGCCGCTGGCAACAGACATCTGGACTTCTAGAACCCCCCTCACCATCTTCGCCGCTGGCAACAAACATCTGGACTTCTAGAACCCCCTCACCATTATCACCGCTGGCAACAAACATCTGGACTTCTAGAACCCCCTCACCATTATCACCGCTGGCAACAAACATCTGGACTTCTAGAACCCCCTCACCATTATCACCGCTGGCAGCAAACATCTGGACTTCTAGAACCCCCTCACCATTATCACCGCTGGCAGCAAACATCTGGACTTCTAGAACCCCCTCACCATCTTCTAGAATCACCGCTGGCAACAACATCTGGACTTCTAGAACCCCCTCACCATTATCACCGCTGGCAACAAACATCTGGACTTCTAGAACCCCTCACCATTATCACCGCTGGCAGCAAACATCTGACTTCTAGAACCCCTTACATATCACCGCTGGCAGCAAACATCCTTAGAACCCTCACCATTATCACCGCTGGCAGCAAACATCTGGACTTCTAGAACCCCTCACCATTATCACCGCTGGCAGCAAACATCTGGACTTCTAGAACCCCCTCACCATTATCACCGCTGGCAGCAAACATCTGGACTTCTAGAACCCCCTCACCATTATCACCGCTGGCAGCAAACATCTGGACTTCTAGAACCCCCTCACCATTATCACCGCTGGCAGCAAACATCTGGACTTCTAGAACCCCCTCACCATTATCACCGCTGGCAGCAAACATCTGGACTTCTAGAACCCCCTCACCATTATCACCGCTGGCAGCAAACATCTGGACTTCTAGAACCCCTCACCATTATCACCGCTGGCAGCAAACATCTGGACTTCTAGAACCCCTCACCATTATCACCGCTGGCAGCAAACATCTGGACTTCTAGAACCCCTCACCATTATCACCGCTGGCAGCAAACATCTGGACTTCTAGAACCCCTCACCATTATCACCGCTGGCAGCAAACATCTGGACTTCTAGAACCCCTCACCATTATCACCACTGGCAGCAAACATCTGGACTTCTAGAACCCCCTCACCATTATCACCGCTGGCGCAAAAGCAAACATCTGGACTTCTAGAACCCCTCACCATTATCACCGCTGGCAGCAAACATCTGGACTTCTAGAACCCCCTCACCATTATCACCGCTGGCAGCAAACATCTGGACTTCTAGAACCCCTCACCATTATCACCACTGGCAGCAAACGTCTGATTTCTAGAACCCCTCACCATTATCACCGCTGGCAGCAAACATCTGGACTTCTAGAACCCCCTCACCATTATCACCGCTGGCAGCAAACATCTGGACTTCTAGAACCCCCTCACCATTATCACCGCTGGCAACAAACATCTGGACTTCTAGAACCCCCTCACCATTATCACCGCTGGCAGCAAAGATCTGAACTTCTAGAACCCCCCTCACCATTATCACCGCTGGCAACAAACATCTGGACTTCTAGAACCCCCTCACCACATTGTCAACTGTTTCCCTGCCAACTGTTTTCACCCGCCAATCTTTCCCTTCAAGTGGCCAAGCAGCCTCCTTCCTTTACTAGGACACTTTGACATTTGATATTTTAGTAAATGCTATTGTCTAGCGCGACTTACAATACCTGTATTGAAGTAAGGAGGCAGCGACACTCCATCCAATTTAGGAAGTTCTATTGTCTAGTGCGACTTACAATACCTGTATTGAAGTAAGGAGGCAGCGACACGCCGTCCAAGCCCCTCTATGTAACTCTGTCATCTTGTTGTGACTGGGCCTGTCTCAGGGAGAGAGAGAATAAGAAGGTGGGGGGATCATTTCAACAGGATATCTCTAATGAAACACAAGATACACCTTTCTGCTATTTCACCATCCTGCTATTTCACCATCCTGCTATTTCACCATCCTGCTATTTCACCATCCTGCTATTTCACCATCCTGCTATTTCACCATCCTGCTATTTCACCATTCACCATTCAATCAAAGGCATCTTGAAAATATGTTTTTTGAATAAATGTGTATAAATCCATATCGCCATGTTTCATAGCCTGTTTTCTAGCTTATTTAGACCTTTGGAAGTTTCTATTGTAACACCCTTATTCTCCACAGATCTTGTCTGTCCAGCTTGTTCCCTAGTAATGGTTGAGGTGAGCATTTGGATAGGGGAAGCTGATCCTAGATCTGTAGTTAGGGGCAACCAGGAGTAAAAGGTTGGATGTGGGCGCAGGCTTCACAGCTCATCGGGTCTGTTATCTGGATGGGCGGCTCTGCTATGACAAGACCAAAACAACAAATGAGGTCAGATGGTGACATGGAGAAAGACTGAATATACAGCATGTAAAATAAAACATGTTACTGTGTTTCTCTTCTGCGGTTGATGTGGATGTGTTGCTTTGTGTGTGTGGTGTGTGTGTGTGTGTGTGTGTGTGTGTGTGTGTGTGTGTGTGTGTGTGTGTGTGTGTGTGTGTGTGTATTTCCCCCAAGCAATTCACATTTACTGGTGTAAGGTCACTAGGTCATTCTTTAAAGATCAAGCTATGACTTCATACAAGGTGGTCGGAGATTTGTGACGCAATAAATATGATGTATGGCCTCTGGAGTGTTTGGTAAAATTTTGTAGATGTGAAGTTTTTTGAAAGGCTATCGATAGCAGCAATTGAACCCGGAGGCTTTCTATTGCAAGTCATCTAAAATATTAAACTAAGCTTGTTGTTTGGGTCTGTCTGTAACATGCACACATGTTGTCCCAGCTCATATTTCAGTTGACACAACCTTATTTGACTCCAGGGGAACTTGTATTGGTAATGTAGAAATGGTGAGCCCTGCATTATGCATCCTAGGGGTTACGTAAATCTCCTTGTGGGGGGGGGAGAGGCTGAAATCGTCTGGCTCTGCCTGCATACATTTACTTTAATGCACGCAACTATAGTTCTGTGTGTGAAGTAACTACAGTGTCTCAATCTAGGTGCCCTACTTAAGTCACATGACTGTGTTCCTGTACTGTAATCCCGGGGTGAGACTAACTACTTTAAAATGAATACAACCAAATAGAAAGTGTGGGAATGATCATGGACCTACATTCACACAGATTCTTGATTGTGTCCAGCTCACTAATAATCACCCAAATGAAAGCTAGACAGTCAGGCAGCATCAAACATTTAAGAAAAAGATGGATAGAGGAATATTTTTGTGCCAATTTTGACAGCGAGGAAATATATCACATATTCACTGTGGACCTTGTGGACGACCAAATGGGAAATATAAGGTGTTGTTAAAAAATATATATGTATTTCACCTTTATTCAACCAGGTAGGCCAGATCACCTTTATTCAACCAGGTAGGCCAGATCACCTTTATTTAACCAGGTAGGCCAGATCACCTTTATTCAACCAGGTAGGCCAGATCACCTTTATTCAACCAGGTAGGCCAGATCACCTTTATTCAACCAGGTAGGCCAGATCACCTTTATTCAACCAGGTAGGCCAGTTGAGAACAAGTTCTCATTTACAACTGCAACCTGGCCAAGATAAAGCAGAGCAGTGTGACACAAACAACACAGAGTTACACATGAGATAAACAAACAAACATACAATCAATAATACAGTAGAAAAATCTATGTGAAGTGTGTGCAAATGTAGTAAGATTAGGGAGGTAAGGCAATAAATAGGCCATAGAGGCAAAATATAAGGTGTTGTGAAATATGTGATATGGTATATAAGGTGTTGTAAAATATGTGATATGATATATAAGGTGTTGTTAAATATTTGGTATGAAATATAAGGTGTTGTGAAATATGTGATATGATATATAAGGTGTTGTTAAATATATGGTGATGTTAAATATAAGGTGATGGGGTAGTCTAGTGGTTAGAGCGTTGGACTAGTAACCGAATGGTTGCAAGTTCAAATCCCCGAGCTGACAAGGTGCAAATCTGTCATTCTGCCCCTGAACAGGCAGTTAACCCACTGTTCCTAGGCCGTCATTGAAAATAAGAATTTGTTCTTAACTGACTTACCTAGTAAAATAAAGGAGGTGTTAAATATAAGGTAATGTTAATTATAAGGTGGTATTAAGTATAAGGTGTTAAATATAAGGTAATGTTAATTATAAGAAGGTGTTAAATATAAGGTGATCTAAATTGCCTTAAAATCTAAGTTCTGAAATGTAAACTGATGTGTAATGTAATGTTACCTCGTATCCTATCTGGGTGGAGTTCTAATGAACACATATATAGGCTTGTGTTGTCCATTTCAGGTCGTCCAACCTTTCTCTTTGTTCACACAGTATCTTTCTCAAACAGGTCAAGTTGTGATTCATGCATCACCTCCTTGGATCCTCCTCCTCCCTGTCGTCTTATTGGTCGAGACAGCTTTTCTTTTCTTTTTCTCACTTCAGTGTGTTCAACATGTCAACATGGTGTGTCCCCTCCTCGACCGTCCTCTAGTCGACTACAACAAGTGTTGTTGACACGGTCCTTCTTCAGTTCCTTCTCTGTTGATAACTTTACAGGGTAACTTTTGAGGGTCATAGGGGGTTCAATTATATGGTGCTGCAGGATATACAGGAGGCTCATAGGGGGTTCAATTATATGGTGCTGCAGGATATACCAGAGGCTCATAGGGGGTTCAATTATATGGTGCTGCAGGATATGCAGGAGGCTCATAGGGGGTTCAATTATATGGTGCTGCAGGATATACAGGAGGCTATGGTGGGGGGTGCTGCAGGATATGCAGGAGGCTCATATGGTGCTGCAGGATATACCAGAGGCTCAATTATGATATGGTGCTGCAGGATATATGGCGCTGCAGGAGGCTCATAGGGGGTTCAATTATATGGTGCTGCAGGATATACAGGAGGCTCATAGGGGGGTTAAATGATATGGCGCTGCAGGATATACCAGAGGCTCATAGGGGGTTAAATGATATGGCGCTGCAGGATATACAGGAGGCTCATAGGGGGTTAAATGATATGGTGCTGCTGAATATGCAGGAGGCTCATAGGGGGTTAAATGATATGGTGCTGCAGGATATGCAGGAGGCTCATAGGGGGTTAAATGATATGGTGCTGCTGAATATGCAGGAGGCTCATAGGGGGTTCAATTAAATAGTGCTAATGGACATATAGGGGGATAAATGAAATTGTGTTAATGAGAATGCATATGCTAGGTGCTCATGAATTAGATATTCATATGGTGTTCCTATATTCAATAGTGATGGGAAAACAATGGAGTGCTTTCATCATAGAATACTGTACAGAACACACTGCAGAGACGTTCGGCTTTCAGAGAGAGAGAGAGAGAGAGTCCCTAAGTCTGAGTGGTACTGCTCCATTGAAAGTGACTGATCCGGTTGACACCTCTGAATGGGTGAGAGTCTGCTTATGTTCGCCGTTGTGTGTATGCAGACCAACTCCCTACAAACAAGCCACGAACGTTGTGTCACTGTTCAAACATAGATGGACCAAAGATGGCAGAGAAAAGGGTACATTTTATCACTTCTATCGCGACAAGAGTTTTGCTATTCCCGCAATAACATCTGCTAAATATGTGTATGTGGCCAATAACATTTTATTTTATTTGATATTTTATTTGACTTGGCCCTGTTTGAATGGCGACTCACGCTCTTGTATGGACCATGTGACTGTTTATAATTTCTTTTTGCATGTTATTGTACCTGTATCGCTCCATCCTCATCCCTCTTGCCTGCTCTATCTCTCTCGCCTGTAAATATTGATGTTTTTCTCTCTGTCAATGCAGCTGTCTAAACTGTTCTGTCTCCCTCCTTTCTCATGACATCCCTGCTCCAGCCTTGTGTTGAAGAGTGGCAAACGTATTGTGTTGTAATAGTTTGCATAAAGAACTGAACAATGGTTTGAATAGAGAGACCGTCTCCCCTTCCGCCCACAAAAATCTGTTTTTAACATTACCTTCATTTGCTTCTATTGGTCTTCAACAAGAGTTTGTTCTGAAATCACTGATGTGGTGTGTAATATACAGATCTGCAGCAGGAAGCCTAGCGGTTAGAGCGATAGGCCAGTAACCCAAGGGTTGTTAGTTTGAATCCCGAGTCGACAAGGTGAACAATCTGTTGATGTACCCTTGAGCAAGGCACTTAATCCTAATTTGCTCCAAGGGCACCATACAACTATGGGTGAACGTGTAAAACGACACATTTCACTGCACCTACAGAGTGTAAGTGACAATAAAAACATTATTTTCTTTTCTTTAACAGTTTCTCACAGCAGGGGAATAATCCTGCAGTAACAGGAAATTATTGTGTGGATTATAATTAATGGACATTTTTGTATGGGATGATACATTTTTCGTAAGGGAAAATGAAGTCTGACTTTTTACAGTGGAAATTACAAACTTGAAAAGCCTCTTAAAACTTGAATACACAAGTTTAATTTCCTGCGACAAATAGAACACCTGCATGTCCTGTTAGTGTTAGAGCAAACACAACCCAACAATAACTCCCAGGTGATACCTGACCTAGCTCTCTCCGGGTCCCCCTCCCCCTCCAGCTATTCCCATCCCTCTCAACACACAGACACACACAACCCCCTGCTGTGGCAGCAAGTGAAGCAAAATAACTCCTTCTGCCACACAATCTCTCCTCTGCCTCAATCTGAGTATTCCTATTTGTCCTCCCTCTCCTCCTCTCTGTGTCCCTCCTTTTCCCTACCATTGTTGCAACTCTATCAAAACAAGGGGTGTTGAATTGAGTGACCTTTTCCATTGTTGCGTGTTGTTAAACTGTGTGGTCTGTGTGTAGCCGGTGAGGGCCATGCATCACATAGGATGGGGCTGGGCTGGGTCTGTGTGTAGCCGGTGAGGGCCATGCATCACATAGGATGGGGCTGGGCTGGGTCTGTGTGTAGCCGGTGAGGGCCATGCATCACATAGGATGGGGCTGGGCTGGGTCTGTGTGTAGCCGGTGAGGGCCATGCATCACATAGGATGGGGCTGGGCTGGGTCTGTGTGTAGCCGGTGAGGGCCATGCATCACATAGGATGGGGCTGGGCTGGGTCTGTGTGTAGCCGGTGAGGGCCATGCATCACATAGGATGGGGCTGGGCTGGGTCTGTGTGTAGCCGGTGAGGGCCATGCATCACATAGGATGGGGCTGGGCTGGGTCTGTGTGTAGCCGGTGAGGGCCATGCATCACATAGGATGGGGCTGGGCTGGGCTGGGTCTGTGTGTAGCCGGTGAGGGCCATGCATCACATAGGATGGGGCTGGGCTGGGTCTGTGTGTAGCCGGTGAGGGCCATGCATCACATAGGATGGGGCTGGGCTGGGTCGGTGAGGGGTGTGTAGCCGGTGAGGGCCATGCATCACGTAGGATGGGGCTGGGCTGGGTCTGTGTGTAGCCGGTGAGGGCCATGCATCACGTAGGATGGGGCTGGGCTGGGTCTGTGTGTAGCGGTGAGGGCCATGTAGGAGGGCCATGCATCACATAGGATGGGGCTGGGCTGGGTCTGTGTGTAGCCGGTAGGATGGGGCTGGGCCATGCATCACATAGGATGGGGCTGGGCTGGGTCTGTGTGTAGCGGTGAGGGGTGAGAGGGCCATGCATCACATAGGATGGGGCTGGGCTGGGTCTGTGTGTAGCCGGTGAGGGCCATGCATCACGTAGGATGGGGCTGGGCTGGGTCTGTGTGTAGCCGGTGAGGGCCATGCATCACATAGGATGGGGCTGGGCTGGGTCTGTGTGTAGCCGGTGAGGGCCATGCATCACGTAGGATGGGGCTGGGCTGGGTCTGTGTGTAGCCGGTGAGGGCCATGCATCACGTAGGATGGGGCTGGGCTGGGTCTGTGTGTAGCCGGTGAGGGCCATGCATCACATAGGATGGGGCTGTTTGGAAGACATCAGGTTGGAACTGGCCATGCATCACATAGGATGGGGCTGGGCTGGTTTGTTTGGATGGAAATTGCATCACTATCAACTCATTTGTAGCATTGAGTGGTACAATGCAAATAGGACGTCTTTGTACCATTCAAAATGGGCTGTGGTAATATGTTGTGTGGCTATTCTCACCTGGTGCATCACATAGGATCTGTGTGTTTTTGATGTTGGCTAAAGAATTAATTACACGTACCAAAAAGCTTTCATTATATTTACTGTACAAAATTGTACAAAATTTTTTTTATAGTTTTCACAAAATACATTTAGAAAGCTCCATTTTAAATCAAATTCAATTGAAATATTTCAGAGACAGTTTAGACGTTTCATCTCAAAAGCATTTCTCAGACGTAGACCCTGTATACGTGTCCACGTTCTATGTACACATATTTGAAAAACAACGCAGAACTCAAAAAAGCATGACAGAAAACTCCACACGTCTTCAATTATAAAAAACTCCACAGTCACCCATGGTCTTCAATTATAAATAAGGACTGCTCGATTAGTCCACAGTCACCCATGGTCTTCAATTATAAATAAGGACTGCTCGATTAGTCCACAGTCACCCATGGTCTTCAATTATAAATAAGGACTGCTCAGATTAGTCCACAGTTAGTCCACAGTCACCCATGGTCTTCAATTATAAATAAGGACTGCGATTAGTCCACAGTTTAGTCCACAGTCACAGTCCATGGTCTTCAATTATAAATAAGGACTGCTCGATTAGTCCACAGTCACCCATGGTCTTCAATTATAAATAAGGACTGCTCGATTAGTCCACAGTCACCCATGGTCTTCAATTATAAATAAGGACTGCTCGATTAGTCCACAGTCACCCATGGTCTTCAATTATAAATAAGGACTGCTCGATTAGTCCACAGTCACCCATGGTCTTCAATTATAAATAAGGACTGCTCGATTAGTCCACAGTCACCCATGGTCTTCAATTATAAATAAGGACTGCTCGATTAGTCCACAGTCACCCATGGTCTTCAATTATAAATAAGGTCTTCTGACTCGATTAGTCCACAGTCACCCATGGTCTTCAATTATAAATAAGGACTGCTCGATTAGTCCACAGTCACCCATGGTCTTCAATTATAAATAAGGACTGCTCGATTAGTCCACAGTCACCCATGGTCTTCAATTATAAATAAGGACTGCTCGATTAGTCCACAGTCACCCATGGTCTTCAATTATAAATAAGGACTGCTCGATTAGTCCACAGTCACCCATGGTCTTCAATTATAAATAAGGACTGCTCGATTAGTCCACAGTCACCCATGGTCTTCAATTATAAATAAGGACTGCAATTATAAATCGATTAGTCCACAGTCACCCATGGTCTTCAATTATAAATAAGGACTGCTCGATTAGTCCACAGTCACCCATGGTCTTCAATTATAAATAAGGACTGCTCGATTAGTCCACAGTCACCCATGGTCTTCAATTATAAATGGTCTTCAATTATAAATAAGGACTGCTCGATTAGTCCACAGTCACCCATGGTCTTCAATTATAAATAAGGACTGCTCGATTAGTCCACAGTCACCCATGGTCTTCAATTAAATAAATAGTCCACAGACTGGTCTTCTGGACTGCTCGATTAGTCAGTCTGCAGTCACCGATTATGGTCATGGTTTTCAATTATAAATAAGGACTGCTCGATTAGTCCGCAGTCAAACATACTCTAGGTCACTGTAATAGAACATCAAATGTTTACAAAATGATGCAACACAAGACTAATATCTTCAACAACAAAAAGCATTGTGTAATAGATGAAATACAAAGGCTTTGGTCTGTTTTACAATCAACAATGATTAAATCTGATATGTACTTGTAAACAACTGCCAAACACTTATGTTTCAAACTTTGTCAAGCATGTTTAATTATAATTATAGGAATGAAATCTTTCTAGTTGCACAAAATGATTTGACAATAGGACACTATAATACAACTATACCTAAGAGACTAATTGTACCTGACCTAAAGAAATGTATTTTTATGATGCATGAAAATGTGTAGAAAACATTTATAGAATATTCTTGGGGGGATAAAAATGTAAATGTACTTTTATTGGAGAAATCTTTTGATTTCTAGGGAAGACATACTTACAATTTGACATGAACAAATTGGATTATATCGAAGACAGTCTACCATTTAGCGATTCAACTGTTTTACTCCACAGCTCCTCTGCATCTATAGCTCTTCACTTGGACCGTTAATCAATCCATCCACCACAGCAGAAGTCCATGAACAAGTCTTGAACCTAGAATCAATCCATCCACCACAGCAGAAGTCCATGAACAGGTCTTGAATGTCCCACTGTCCTTGCAAACTGTTAGTGGTGGTTGTCTGTACAATTCCTGTGATAATGTGGTTGTCTGTGACCACAGTGAAATATCCAGGCCTATACAGTTTGTGTGATATTACAGGAGTCAAAGACCCAAGGCTGAGGTGGGTGGATTGACTGGAGGTCCTCCTCTGCTGACGGCCATTTTGAAGGAGTATGACCAATAAATGGGTTTAATAAACACACAGTCTATTCCCCACAGCTCTCCTCTCGGATGATATGCAACAGTTTCACATGAGTCCACAGACCGTGCAAAGTCTGGTAGAAAGTCTCGATGTAAGCAGATAAAAAAATAGTCATGGCAGAAATCTCTTGGGTTCTCCTTTACCTCAAAAACAAACACAAGACCAACATGGTTTTCTAACAGTCCATCTATCAGTACTTGATCTGGGTTTTTCATCATAACATACACACGGCCATATACAAACACAAGAGACAGACAGAAAAAAAGAAACAATTACTTGAAAAGTGAGAAAAAAAATGAAGTTTTTGTTCCATGAAAATGTTAAACACCGGGCACTTTACAGAGGTCCACGTTTTGTCTTTTTCTTCCCCCTCTCTTCCCATCGTTGTTCTCCCCAGTCCTCATATGTGCCAAGGGCTACAGAACAACACACGGTCCCAGTGGAAACAACCACACCCTTTAGTCCTTGGGCACTCCCAGAGTCTCTCTCTCTCCTCCACTTCTCTCCATGTGTGTGTGAGCTCCCAGCGGAGGGCGGTGGGTGAACAGTTACAGGGAGAAGTAGCTCTTCTCTCTATTGTAGTCTTGACCAGTACTGAGACATGTCAGGCTCGCCGCCTGGGACTTGGACAGGGACAGACACTCCAGGAGAGATGAGTCCTGAGGAGAGAGGGAAGAGAGACACATATCAGTCCAAACAGCCCAGTGTCTCTGTACTGTACTGTGTTTGGTAAGGAGAGCTTGAGTTCAGTCCAAACAGCCCAGTGTCTCTGTACTGTACTGTGTTTGGTAAGGAGAGCTTGAGTTCAGTCCAAACAGCCCAGTGTCTCTGTACTGTACTGTGTTTGGTAAGGAGAGCTTGAGTTCAGTCCAAACAGCCCAGTGTCTCTGTACTGTACTGTGTTTGGTAAGGAGAGCTTGAGTTCAGTCCAAATGGCCCAGTGTCTCTGTACTGTACTGTGTTTGGTAAGGAGAGCTTGAGTTCAGTCCAAATGGCCCAGTGTCTCTGTACTGTACTGTGTTTGGTAAGGAGAGCTTGAGTTCAACATTTCTTTAGCCTGAGAAATTACCATCATGTTGAGAGACTAACCATTACGCAAAATAGGCCATTGAGAGGTAAGTGCCGTAGCACATAGCATGCATCCGAGTTGATGAATGCTTTAGCACAGAGCCCACAGCCATACAGGATAGGTCATTAGAAAGCTTAAAGGTACAATTCAGTCATTTTTATCTCAATATCAAATACTTTTCTGTGTAACAATTAAGTAATTTACAGTGGTTGTTTTCAATTACTGTGTTCAAAAAGAAACAAAAATAGCAATTTCTCAAGCAAGAATTTTTCTAGGACTGTCTGGGACTGAAAACTAGCTGTTATTGGCAAAGAGGTTTGGAACTGTCTTTCTTATTGGTCTATTAACTCATTTACTGCTGGTGATGTCACCAGGCAGGACAAAACTCCATCCCACAAAAACAGGTTGAAATTTCAGGCGGTCTAATCAAACAGTTCTTACACGAAAAGGACATTGTCATAATTTTCCCAATTTCACAGTATTATACCAACATAGTGTGTAAATATATATAAAACACAGGAAATCACAGTTTTGACTGCACTGGGCCTTTAAGCACAGGGGACTAAGCCTTTGAGTATTCAGCAATAAGAAGTTTAGCACACAGAACAGTAGCTTTATGAATCACATTGTTTAACACTTCAAGACATCAGTAATAAGTTAGCTAGATTGATTGAGGCCTTGCAGAGAGTACAACAGAAAATGAATCAAATTAATTAGTGATTTAGCTTAGAGGAAATATGTCAATGGTCCATTAACCCTTCATGACAATGACCAGTATATATGGCCCTCCACAGCAACGTAATGGGTTGGAACTAAAACCTCCGTCTAGAGTGGTTTAAATGACATTATGACGTTGAGCTGGAATGGAATGGGGTGCGTTCAGGCACTAAGATTAGAATGTCAGGAGATGGTGTGTAACGTAGAGGTACAGTATGTGTCTGTAGTCTGATCAAAGAGAAAAAACAAAATGGCAGATTATGGGGAAATGTAGAGCATGAATTAAGAAAGAGAATGTGTGTATGGCTATGCAGCCTCCCCTATTTAATGGTTTGGTGGCAGATGGTTAGTTAGCTAAGAGACTAAACGTGATTTGTTCATTTTCGCTAATGGCCAAACGTGTTTCGGAAACAATGGACTTTCTGCCTACCTGTTGAGGTGGTACCAGAAGTGGTCATTGATTGGCTGTTCATATGTGCCTGCATATGAGGGGCGTATATGTGTCGTAGCTCCGCCCATTCACAGACGGACTGGTAGGCAGCATGCAGGAATAGGTCTGGCTGGGCTATAGATAGGGAGAGAATAACGTTTATATATTAGCTTAGCCAACTATATACCCTCTTCAGCTCAGCAGTCAGTCAGTCCTTACAGCAAAGCCCAGCTAGGGATGCAGGCTATTATATTCCTTTAGGCATTTAGAAATGTTTATGACTACAGTTTGATTTCTCCTCAACCTGTTTTTAGGATTAGAAGAGGACATAATCATTGTACCTACGAAGGTTGACTACAACTAGCTTGGCGATAATGGTATTTGGCTTTTGAAATACAATTGTAACTGTACTATTTGCACATTTGAGACGAGAACACAACCTAGACATTTGTTAACACAGTTAACGAAGACAGAACAGGGTCAGGTTAGTTAGTACCTGGCTGTGGACTTACTTGCATAGGCAGGTTGTTGGCCATGGTGAAGCTGGGCATGGGAGGCAGTGCACTGTATGTGTTGGTGAGGACCGTGTCAGGTCTGCCCAACATAGACCCAGATGTGAAGGACACTGAGGAAGAAGGGGACAAATGTTTGGTTCAAATCTGTTTTCGTTCATACATTCAGTGAAGGCAGATAGGGAGCATAGTGTGAGTAAAGCCACGCCCTCCTTGACAGGTAGCTCAGGGGATTTTGTTTTTCACTGCTTACATGCATGATTAACCAATGAACCATTGAAAGTAGCCTAAATCAGCAAAAATTATTTCATCAAGTGTCATTTGAAGCATATGATGAGTTATTATTCAACTCAACTTTATATCAATAAAAAATATCCCTTATACCTATTTTAGTCTTTAATTAAGTTGTCTGGCATTGAAATGAGTGGTGGACCTACTGAAATATTCCTAATGTTGACAAGTGTCCCACTGTGGATGGATGGAATGGTATATGAGTGTCATGCTTACCCGGTGTGGTGGGCTGAGGCATGGGTTGGTAGACGCTGGTGCTGAAGCTGCTGCTGATGGGGATGTGACTGGAGGAGTTGCTGGCCTGACGACGCTGGTTCCGGAGCTTCTCCTCCCGCCTCCACTTCGCTCTTCTGTTTGAGAACCACACCTGCACAGTACGTCAATCATACATTAGTCGTGTATGTAGGCTCTTCATGGATTCTTGTGTGTCTTTTTCAGAACCAAGCAGCAAAATGTTAATGGAATGCAGTGCAATGCATATTTCAAAATGTGTCCGCTCACCTGTATTCTTGCTTCAGGCAGATCTATTTTCGCTGCCAGTCTTTCCCTCGCGAAAACGTCAGGATAATGAGTCCTTTCAAATTCTGGAATACGATATGAAAACGTATCTTTAGTATAGGCTATGAAACATATTGTTGTAATTGAATTATGTGTAAGCTACTGGGGTGAATGTTGCTATTCGTTCAATTAGACGTTACATTAAAATATGAATATCTTGTCAATTCAAGTTGACCTTTTTCCAGTGCTTCAATCTGCTCTTGGGTGAACGACGTGCGGTTTCTCTGTAGTTTCCTCTTTAGTTGGAGTCGCATCTGCGTCTCGTCAGAATCCTCCCCATTCGAACTGATGGAGTTGGTGTTCTCTCCTGCACCGTCCTGTGGCTGGCAGCCATCTGTAAATAAGTCAATAAACAAATATGAATTGGCCTGCCTACTACATCTCCAAAAAGCATGCGTTAATATATTGTTTATTTAATTTCATAGTTCTGAAAGTAAACTACGAAAAATAACATGTCATCCTCGCAATAGCCCAATAGCCCAATAGGGAATTAATTTCTATAGTTCTATTATATTTATGTATGTTCCCGTTAAAAGCAACCTGTTAGAAGAATAACGAAAAGCTGTCATTGTAGGCCTAGTTGGCATAACACCGATTGAGGATGGACATTGAATGATGACGGATGAATGATCTAGCTAACATATTGATCGCTGCTTGTTTTCAGAGACATCAATAGCCATAAAAGACCGACTAGTTATTTGTAAAATATTGTGGGAAAAAGACCATTGCTCAGCAATGCTGCGTGAACTTAGATCCTTTATCACCTCTCAACAATGGCACATGTGCTCAAAGGGTTAAGAGAAATGTGACTAGATGTGGCGAACTCCTTTCAGGCCCAAACTCTCTCCCCCTTTTAGGAGCGTTGCGATGCCTCAATGGCCGTCCCCATATGGGCTTTCGTATAGCCATTGAGGTGACCACCAATACTTGAATAGAAGGAGGTGCTTTTCACAATGAAACAATGCCGTTCGGGGTAAGGGAAACCATTAAACTCTGTGCACACAGCGAGGGCTGGCTACAGCGAACTCTTCGTGGGCAGAATATCACCAGAGGAAAATGGAGCAGCTCAATCGGACGAGGTGACAAAAGGATTCTCTCTGTGCTTTGGTGAACTATTGTGCGCACGAGGATCCCGGTCAACAGAGCTTTGAGTTCAGTGTGTTAACCCTTATCCACTAGCATCATTAATCACGTCCCCGGCCAGCTAAACGCCAGTCAAAATTCCTATCTTAAATTGGAAACAAATGAGTGAGGAGAGAGCATGCAACCCCCTGTACAAGCTGAATAAGGCCTATCTCTTCACGGCTCCTGGTTGTCCGTGGTAGGCCTATATGGGCTTCTGTTCTAGGGACAGGCATAATAACTAACGCCTGCCTTGGTTTTGCACATCATTATCCATTCGAGAAGTTCATATGAAATGAAACAATTAAGGGCTGCTTTTGGAGAATGTCGGTTTTTATGTGTGTGACGCTGTTTGACCAGTCGTTTCGTGAGGTGCACCTGCATACAGCAAATGTTCTGAGTTTACCAGCTGGGGTCGTCTCGGACATGACACAGTGCTTCCACTGGAGTCACGACGGGCTCCTCTTCTCTAACATATCCATAGGCCTATTTAAACAAATGTATAGGATCGAATGTTTCCACTAGCCTGGGTACCAGGCTTTGTAGCTATCATTCCGCTCTTTCCACTCCAGCCACGCTAAACATCTTTGGCATACGACACGGAGTACAAGGAGTGGAATGTTACCAAAACAGACTGGTACCCAGGCTAGTTTCCCCCTGGGAGATTCCATAAAACATTTGTTGTAATATTATTTGCATAACAACAGTTTAAATACGCACAAAATGACCATGACATTGCATGTTATGTAAGCAAATTCATCATAAGGAACCTGTCATATTTTAGGTTTAGGACGATAACATTGTGGTAGCCTAGACTAAATAGCCCATGAATTAGACATACTACCACAGACATCTAGCAAGTGCTAAATTATAGCACATAATGATAATTGCCTGGATTTGTTTTCGGTTGACATTAATGTGTTAATAGGATTATGACTATTAAAATGTCTCTTTTTAAAATATCTTAATCGTTTTGAAATAAATTAAAACATTTCTTCATACAGCCTGTGTCCGTCCACTCAGCGCTTTGTCTTTCTTCTCGAAGGATAATCCACAAAAAGGAGTGAATTTGCGGCCTATTATCCCTCCGCCAGACCCACTGACGCTAGGTTTGGGATTTGTTTTCTTTTAAAAAAGCCCTGGGAAATAAACTCATTCTTTGGTATCACTGTGTCTCCGGCAGTGGCACGGAGAAACAGCCGAAATAGATAACGGCACCTTTTAGCCAACAGAGATTGGATCAAAAATACTTAAGAAACCGATTCAACTGAAAGAGAAAGTGACTGGTCTAAATTCTACAGACGGGATTTAGTACCATATCAGAACGAAATGAGAGAAAGAGAAAAAATAATTCATTGCCACAGAGTTTTATTCCGCCTCTCGAGATAGAGTTGTCTCCTTTCAAGCCCTGTCACACTCCTTGTAACCATTATTTTAGCCACTGTTGCGTAGCTGTTGTTTGACAGGGACCATATTTCGTTCTCCTCAGAGACCTACCCTTGCCGTATGGTTTAGACCTTATGGGCCTCCTGAAATGAACTCCTGGAAACAATTCCCAATTTAATTTGATGTAAATGCCCATGTCATTTAATTTTCAATCGAAGAAACTGAAAAGCAATATTGCATTAAGGGCCTAAAAATATTGCATTAAAATACTTATAAAAAAATATTATTATTATTAGGCCTATTGTTATTATTATTAATAATATTGTTATTATATATTAATGTTATTAATTATATATATATTAATTATATATTGACATTGTTATTATTAATAGCCTACTATTATTAGTATCAATAATGACATTAATTCAAACAGAGTGTAAACATAGTGAATAACTATGTCTAGTTCTGGAAGTAAGCCAATAGTTTATTGTACATTATAAAAAAAATACAAATGAAATAAACATGAAAAAATAATTTTTAGGTCCACATAAGACTAAATCAAAAGGCCTTTATGTTCAAAGCAAATTAAATTCTGTGCAGAAACATATCTTGATGCTTATCAAATTATACCACTGTTTCTCATACCCAGCCCCGAGCAGGTGCAATGACTTTATTTTCTTTTAGGCTCTGTATTTCACAATAGTCTATTAGAGCACAAAAAAATAACTACAACATAAACATTTATCTTTGTAACGTTCATGTTTTCATGGCTAATCGCTCCGCCTGTCATTCAGTGTCCAGGGGTCTGGAACATTTCTCCATCAGTCTCCCTCAACTAGACACTCCTGCATGTCACCATAACGAGGGACGAAGCTCTCTCTAATGAGCAATTACACATAGCAGGCCCGTTCCCATAACCAATCCTTGCGTGTGAAGGAAAACATTCCTTTGTACTGATATCCCGCACACGGATCCTCGGGCTTTTTTCCCTGCCAGGAGAGGAGGGAAATGCGGGTTGTTGGACGGACACCTCCGCTGAAAGGCCAGGCCTCTGTCACGCATATCCCCACCGGAGACAGTGTGGGCATTGAGACTGCTGATTCATTGGCCGTTCACTAATCGACTACTCAATGATTAATTGGGAATTTTGTCCACCAAAGGCATCAAAACATGTTGACAATACCTGCTTGATATGCTGACCAATCATAAACGACATCCAATCATATTAAATTATTGAAGTGTTATAAGTAAATGCCCAAGACCCACTGAAAACTATGGCTTGGGCCCCCGAGTGGCGCAGCGGTCTAAGGTACTGGATCTCAGTGTGAGAGACGTCACTACAGACAGCCTGGTTCGAATCCAGGATATATCACAACCGGACGTGTTTGGGAGTCCCATAGGGCAGCGCACAATTGGCACAGCGCCGTCCGGGTTTGGCCGGTGTTGGCCATCACTGTAAATAAGAATGTGTTCTTCACTGAGTTGTCTAGTTAAATAAATGTTAAATACAAATAATAATAATTTAAGATGTTTATTACGTAACATATTTGTAATTGTGACCTTAGCTTAAGGTTTACCTACAAAGCTACACTACTCACTAATCAGTTACGTCATACTCGTCTAGCCAGAACCCATGCGTAAAGTGACCGTTTAGTCATGTATGAAAGAAGCGAAGATATACTGTGGGCCAGGGTATAGGCCTAACATTTGCAATATAGCATTACATCCATTGTTCTTATGACAAAAAAAGTGTGTGATATTAATGTTTACATGGACCATTAGGTCATTTCAACAATTTGGTTTATAAAAACCCTACTACTCCTTCCAAAAGTCAAACGGAATGCATTTACAAATAATGGATTAATCTATTGGCCTACATTCGGATAATGGTGAGATAATTATATGATTTCACGAATAGCACAAATGTAATTATATCTATATGCTTCTTCATTGTCAAATTATTAGTGACTGAGGTTCACCTTGGTTGGGCTGCCCTGGCACTGACGTTCCGGGGTACCAGCCTGGCCGTGTCCCCCAAGTTCCTGTCTGACCGTTGAGCATTCTCAGCTTGTCATACATGCCATCTGCGCCCATCTGTTGCTTCTCGCTAGCCAGGTTGCGGAGGACTCTGTTTATCGATGACACCTGAAAGACAAACAAAACGGAACGGTTTGATTAGCGCCTGCCATGATTGAAAAATGCGCGCCACCGCCGGTATAGTGTGTAGGCACGCGAGCACTGTGAGCGTGCAAACCTTATTCATGTCTATGGTGCACACATTTACACATGCACGCACGCGCGCGCACACATACGTCACATCCTGACAAGTGAGCTGGAAGTAAAGATGTAAACAGAGCATTTCCAAATAATATTTGAGAAAATACATTTTAATAACTAGCCAAACATTGAAAATATGCCTGTTATAAACATCAACAATTGTCAATTGTATTTTACATGTAGGCCCTATGTGGTGCAAAATTGGCTAATTACGAATCAAATATAAATAATGAAATGTATGAATGTCTCTACAAGTTAACTCATGCTAACCATTTGTTGGAAATACGTAATGCATGTCTTTCACATGTAACGCAGTCATGATCTCATGACTAAATGTTTGGCTGATAATCATGCATGCTTTCCGTCTCTGAGAAATCATTTCAGGTGGTAAAAAAATCATGCTCATAACTTACACTCACTGCACTTACACTGGGTATATTGTCGTTGGTGCAGACCCCCTCCGACAACAGTCTGTCGCGGATCTCCCAGGCGAAAATAGACGGGCACTCCCTCTTGTACTGCGCTATCTTCCCCACAACCTCTGGAGTGGCTACCCTCGGCTTGCTGCCTCCGATCGCTCTCGGTCTTATGGAGCCAGTCTCATAGTATCTGCCAAGGATCTTACTCACGCACCCGTTGGACACCTGGATAGAAAACAATAGACACAATTCACATACATTATTTAAGACTAGTTGCGAAATTTTGAAGATTACGTCAAACAATGATAAGCTTACGTTTTCATTTTCCAGCACTTGGACTTTTGAGTCATCATGGGTCTATAAACAAAAAAATATGCCTTAAATGGTATAGGATAACAGTGTGCACTTTCTAAAATGCAACTATTCTTAGGGGGGAAAGTGGTGGCCTACTTACGATATGTTACCCTTAATGTTATCTGAATAGGATATAGATTATAATGAGAAGCAATTAGGCTTTGTCTGGCTTTCTTACAGCTAATAATTATCGAAAAACGTTTTTAAATTAATAAAAAGGCTACAGTAAGGAAAACGAAATCCCATTGTTATGTTTTATTTTGTGGTAGCTTAAAAAAATACAAATAAAAACACTGAAAGCTCGGGTTTCCTGCACCAGACAGAAAGAATGCCCTGGTCACCTGCAGAATCCTGGAGATGTCGCACGGCCGCGCGCCACTATGAGCAAGTTCGACGATTTTCTGCCTGGTGGTGTCCGGTAGCGGTCTACCGTTAACAAACACACCGCCCAGCTGGTTCACACCGCTGTGACCTGAACAGAGACAAAGGAGAGCCCAATTATAGGCTACGGTTGCAATGTAACAACAAGGTTATGATCACAACAATATGTTATATAACAACATAGCAGTGAGTCAGGTAATGCTTTTCCTTTCAGATGGTTAGCTTTCAGAGCAAAGGTGAAACAATAACGTTGAGGGGAGGCATTCATCTTGAACAAAACGCTACACCTAGAATGAAACAGGAAATGCAGATATTCTAATAGTACAATTATCACCAAAATGAATATCTAATAGTTATGCATTGTTCTATTGTTATCAGCACTCTAGACAATAGTCACTGTAATGCAATAGCATTGAATCAACACATGCACGGCAAGTGTCAACAGCATCCAATGATCTGGACCAAAACATCCCCATCCAACTGAGATGAAATCAGCTATTGAAAGGTGAAATCAGCAATTTAAAGTTGAAATCGGCTATCCAAAGGTGAATTCAGTCATACGAGAGTTGTCCAGCATTATTTCGCCAAGTGAGCAAGCCAACCCAAAATTCAGCGTCTTCAAATCCCCAAACTTCGAAATTAATCCTCCTCACCGCTATTCCAATGTGTTGTTACGCACCAGCATACCAATGTAACACAAACACACCAATGTACCTTCAACACAATCACACCAAAACACCAACCATTTAGGTAGCCTCAAATATAACAAACCTCAATAAATGTTATCGAAATATAAGTATTTTTAAAACACTTAATTAAGAGGCGGGTTGTAGTCGATGAGGAGGTTGATTAAAGCATGGAAAGAGCCAGCAAACCTGAAGCCAAGTGGGACGGATGCCTCCCCGGAGTGCCTTACTGTGCTCCAGATCTCCGCTGCCTTCTCTTGCGCTGCCGCCTGCTACATTGACTCCGGGAGCAGAGGCTCCTTAGCAATAAATAAGCTCCAGATATAGAAGAGGGGGAATGTGATGAGGCTGGCTGACATTTGTCTTTAAAATAAAGCTAGCTGCACGTCAAGTTTGAGCTTAATTTCTGGAAATAGGCGGAAGTCGCCTCGGATCATGCATGGGAAGGCTAATTGAAAAGATCAGTTGGAGCACTTGTGGCAGGCATGTCACTTTATGACACAGCTCTGCTTTTGAAAAACGCATCGTCACGACAAATAGTAGCACGATAAAACGACCCTTTCTGTCTGGATTTGGATATCACTCAGACAAAATTGGACGCTACTCGTTTACCCTTCGAGGGAAGCTTCGTTTTAAGGTGACCAGGGGCGACGCGCGGCCACAACAACGAGGGCGCGCTTGGATTCTCAACATATTAAATCTGACATCTCGGTTTTTTCTCTTGTTTGTATTTGGCAACAAATCCTCCCAGCCACTACAATCCTGTTGTGTGCAATCAGTGGGCGATCTGCTTGGGAATACGTTGTATGTGCGTTATAAATGGGAACAATACGCATTACGCACGTTTTGTGCCAATTGAAAGCCATGTTTTGAGTGAAAATAAATCTGTTTAACATAATTAAACACTGCTCTTAGGCTACTATGTGCAATGATCCTTATCCAACGTGGACCTGATTAATAGCAAATCCATTATCATCCCTCTGGCTCTTTGGTAATTCCAGGATTAAGTGGAATTAATAGGCGTCTTACTCTCAAATTGGCCTACCCGCGCTAAACAGCGGTTCGCTGTGGGTCTACATGGTTGCACCGTCACCTCAACACATTTATAACCATCATGTACATCCACATGATCGATAAAGCCGTCAGATAAGGATATCACATGCCATTTCAGCTCTTCAAAGGTTAAGTCTTAATCATGTGCCCAATTCCCCACCGCGAGCAGCGTCGATCTCGCCCGCTGGCGCTGATTATGCGCCTTGTATTCTATTACTAGTCGACTAATAGGAAAACATATGGTGTCAATTTGGACGCTCCCCTCCATATACACCCAGGAGTTGTTAGCACAAAAGCCACCGAGGCCGCGGCGACCTTTAAACAACACATAGAGCCGGGCCCAATGATATCTCCTCGGCCATTCGCACCAGAAATCACAAGCCAAGCCAGGGGAGCATCCCATTAACATCAATTTGGGGCAAAGCAGGAGCAGAGGGGGCTGTACATAGCTTTAACGACGCCTCGTTTAAAACATCATCTCAATAAAGGAGAACTGGCAAGCAAACATCATCTGTGATTAAGCCATTTGTCAGCGCATAGAGCACTGGGTAATGCCATGATGGCCTCTATGACGCATAATGGGCTTCCCATGTTGTTCAAAATTATATTCAATAGACTGTATTTAGACGTTTAAAAAACTATGATACAAAATAAATAGTCTTCTATGAAACATTCCTGTATCAATTGTCCTTCTTAATCTGACCTACATTCAGGCCTTTTGTTCTGTATGTTGTCATTTTCCCTTATAGGGAACAATATCACATTCCCTACTTGCATTGCAAATATAACCTGGGCCTACAACAATGTAACAATATGCTCTACACGTGATCTAGCTATAGGTACATTGAATTCAGACAGGTTAAAATGTGTCTATATAGGCAGGTGTTACAGCACAGGCACGTCATCAAGGTAAGGAGAATAGCAGAGGAAATCATTCCACACACCTTCATCACAGATGTCATAGACCTCTAGTCCAGCAGCAAGACAAGAGAGAAAATAACGTTACTTTTCATCCTTTATGGTTTAGTTCATTTCGCCAGTCAGCAACTCATATGGACCATTATGATAAACAATCCAGACAAGTAATAACACACTACAGACTAGAAAGCAATATAGGCCAACACACAGTCAATTATCCTTTATGGCGCCCATGCAAGACAATATCATGTTTTATCATGTTGTTGTTTTTTTGCCGTGAGTTTACAGTTCTACTCTGTTGTTATTGTAATGAAGGAATCTCCATTCTAACTCTGGCTCTGTTAATGAGGAGACTAGTCTACATTAGACAATCAATATTCGTCCTTTTTCACGCAATGTCCTTCTTTCCCTTCCCATTCTCCGCCCCAGCTAATAGTGTACGCAGCCTGGCAGTCAGCTCTAAAGCTAATGCAGACGGCTGTGCAATTATTTAATACCAACTCGAGCGGAAAGAAAAATCTCCCCCTTCAACCCAACCCCCTCTACTCTCTCGCTCTCTCCCCTCTCCCCCTCTCCCCATCTCCCCCTCTCTCCCTCTCTCTCTTTCTCTCTCGCACATAGCAGAAAACTAAAACAATCTGTGGAGATGAATGGAGGATATATAATTAGACTCTTAACTGTCAATGTTCAGTAACTCTGCGGTCTGGAAGGGGTCATATTACATGCATTACATCTAAACACAAGGACACGGCTAAATTAAAAACATCAAGAGCGACACACCATTTTAAATATTGAAACTAAAAACAAATCAAAAGCTTTGGAAAAAAATAATAAAATAAAGCTAATATGCTAAGGAGTATGTTAAGGGTGTTATGTTAAGGGCCCATAAAGACAGAAGGGTAGTTGTGGCTGCATGCGTTCATATCTCCATTTGCGGTTAGTATCAAAGTGTCAAAACAAAAATATGCAAATCCACTTACTGTTCTGCATCATTGAGGCTACGCCAGACTCCCACGTGGCTTGGCTGTGGTATTCTGTGCGTCATAAGGAAATAACGATGATAACAATGTTAGTATCAGCATAATTACAATGTAATTGCTATTCAAAGTTAAGAATTACAATTCACAAATGTTCTCTCTTTTAAAAAATATATATATTTCGTATTTTTTCCCTTTTAGTTACTTCGAATTCCAAGGCAATTAGGGCGGATACTTTGGTGCAATCCAATCTTAATGTTGCTCTGTAATCTTAATGTTGCTCTGTAATTATAAATTCCACATAGCCATAATCCATGTGAATTGGCACATCCCCATTGCATATATATTTTAGCATTAAACTTGCCTGGAAAAAGAGTTGACTCTCGGCTTAAAACAATTTAGCCAATCTTAATGTCTCCCTAGGACAAAGCAAAACAGTATATTAGTACAGCCCTAGTACTAATAGTACAGCCCTAGTACTAATAGTACAGCCCTGGTACTAATAGTACAGCCCTAGTACTAATAGTACAGCCCTAGTACTAATAGTACAGCCCTGGTACTAATAGTACGGCCCTAGTACTAATAGTACAGCCCTAGTACTAATAGTACATTCCTAGTACTAATAGTACTGCGAAGACTGTGTGTTACATTTGACAAGTAAAGCCTAATAAAAATGATTATTGAATTAGAATTGTAATTAATAAATAGGCTACTGTCGATTTTGCGTGTTATTCATATGAGAGCATTTGTATTTCTGTATTTCTGTATTTATTTATTTTGGTCAGCCTGAAGTTCGAAGAAACGGGCACTTTAAATAGGCCTAATTGAAGACGGTAAAATAAATAAATTACGTCGATGGTCGAAACCATCGCTATTATTTGGCACGTGCATGGTTTATTGGTCACCTGTTTCTGATTCCTTGACATGTTTTTGTTTGTTCTACTTGATGGCTTATAAACAGGCCTAAACATAAATCAACCGCCACTAGGGTGTTTCTAGTTATATAAAAATCTAGACCCTATCGCCCAATGTGTACAGTGACACACGCTGTCTACCTCGCCTCAATGCTCTGCAAAAGTACCAACCAGGAGGGGGTAGAGGCCGGCATACAAAGCCTGCCGGAGTCCCAACAATGCACCCCTTTCTACCACCATACCCAAACCCGGGGCCGCACAACTCGGCCTCCACAACTAGCAACACATCTTCCCACTAAACGTACCAACAACTCCAGAATACAAAGAACCGAAGGCATCCGCCCCCTCCGGGACCATACACACAACACCTTCCCACTGGCACAGCGGATGACCGCGACCTCGGGTCCCCGTAGCCCAATGTGGGATTTTTGTTACGTTTTGGGAAACGGAAAAGTAGTTTCTTGTTGTAAATATCTGGAGGTAATGGTGTAGCTGGTGACGGTTGTAAAAAGATACAACAGCTCAGTGGGGAGCTCAATCAGAAAAGACAAACGCAATAAAGAACCTTTTCAAATGGACGGTTAAAAAGGGGGCCGGTGAAGGAATAGTCTGAAGTTTAATTTAGTCTCTTTACGCAAAAACAACCCTGTTGTGGGCATGTGTGTACTGCACCCGAACCTAGGATTTGGAAACATGAATTGGCTTGAGAAGTGAGACTTACATGTACCTACTTTCTGGAGAAATTAGCCTATTGCAAAAAAAAAACGTGTTTCCAATGCCATTTTGCAATTTATCAGAAAACTGTTAACAGTAACAATTCTTGTGTCGCAAACGGAGGAATAATTTTGTTGAGGAAATGTATCCGATATTTTTTACACGTTAGCCCTGTTCTTAGAAGTATGCTGTCTGAAAACACCAAAAGTGGTTAAACACAACTCTTGAAAACAATGCATTTTATTTTTACAATGCAAATGCATTGCTCAACTCATTCATTTAGATTCCTCCACATTCATTACAATATTTTAACTGCGTAAAAGTACAAACCCACCAATGCAAAATAAATCTCTCAACAATACACATAACAGCCCCGGGAGTGGCGAATGGCAAAATAATCCTCAATTCCTCTCTGCCTTGAAAACAATATTTCTGCTAAATATTTGGAGAACTGCGATTCAGCAGTGTCCCAGCAGTGTCCCGCATGTCTGTATTGACACCATCGGCCAAGTTAATGATTTACTTAGTGTCGAAAACTCTGTGGTTGTTGCTGAGGTTAACAAGGGTCTAATCTGAATTTCTTTTCCTTTAGTAGTACCTAATCCGTAACAACAATCAACAACAATCGTCTTAATTAAACATGCTTATTCAGGCTGCTGGATCCCGAGTTCACAACATTCACATGCAGAAATACATTACGACCTCAAACAATAGCTCGGTAGGAAGTTGTGAGCACTATGCATTTACATGCACTAAGCATCTTAGTGTTATCTTTAATGTAATACTGGGTTATTAGCCCGTTTTTGTAAGGGGAAGTAGGCCTATGTTAATTTCACCACACAAATTAAACCATAACATTTATGATTAGGCTATTAATGAAATATAGGCCTAACTTTCAGCTACTTTCGTTTGACAGTTGTATTTATTTAGAATCAGTGAACGTGATGCTATCTTAAAAATGTTTGAGTTGTGCATATATACTTTCTATGTTGATAAAAACATAAATATGACAATATTATAATAGGCTATGTATTTAGCCTTTTAGTATGAATGCTTTGTTTTATTGTATTCTAATTCTAAAACGTTTTGAAGTATTTTAGTAACTTGCAGGCACGCTTAAATACCTGTAGTGATAATTGTAACTATTTCTGCACAATACTTCACATGCTTAGAAGAAAAGTTCAATTTGAGGTATATTTTCTTTGGTACGCAAACAAGAGGAAAAATAAATAGGCCCACCGTGTACTTGGAGCATTTCAGAGAAGGCGCTTGGGTGACTCCGCTGTCTATGAATCAAACTGACACCATTCCTCAACGGGTCATTGCTCCCCATTCTCCACCATGATCACTGTCTCGGCCTAACGTGACTTTTTACTCTTTGCTGTCATAAATAAGCATTAAGCTATCCGTAAACACCAACACAACCGATCATTAAAGAGCACATAAAATAAACAGGAAAGCCAGCCCGAATGCTGCTTCAAATCGCACTGTACATCTCCAGAGTAGGAGTGGAATATAAGCAGCCTAGCAGGGGTTACACTTGCTACACAAACTCCAACCTAGTAGCGATACTAGTCTGCAGCCTGTGAGATGCTTATTGCGCAATAATAATAATATATTCGTTTTCAATTATTGATTGTTCTGCATTTAATCTAACCTATTTTAAGTTATATGTGTTTGCAGGGTTGCAGACTGGGTTGAAATGCACAGACAATTTTTTTACTGGGAAGATATCCACTCTCACCTTTTTGAGGCATCCTGCGCCGCTGTCAAAAGTCCTTGTCAAATAGTTCTTCGTGCCACAGAAAGAGAACAAATGCAGGGCAGTCTTATTGTGGTGGTTTTTCAGTAAGAGGAAACAATAGTTTTCCAGTGATCTTCAGCGGAGACGGAAGGGATATCCCTGCGAAAGAGACAGAGATTGACAGTGAACTCAGATGTCAGGACCGCGGAGTGAGCGAGAATGTGCGCTCGTGTGAGTGAGCGAGACAGCGAATGAGAGAGTGGGGCAGAGAAGGAGAGAGTGAGAAGGGGAGGGAGGGAAAGAATGGGAGAAGAAGAGGGGGTTGGAGGCTAAGAGAGAACACACCTATGCTGATTGGTGATGGTACAAGTGTATTACTGTATGTGTTTCTGGTCTGCTGTGCTCTGTGCGTTGCCTCGACCTCTGTCATCATCGGCCCCTACGGAAACACTTCCCCCACCACCAAAGCGGGAAATGGGGCCGAGCGAGAGAGAAGAGAGACCCGTCTCCCCAACCCACTAATCAGCAGACACATGCAAATACCCCTCTTTATCTCGCTCTCTCTCTTTCCCTCGCTATCTGAATATTGCCTGCCCTACTATGCAAAGAAACTGGATTGCCTCGGAGATCCCCATTGGATAGAAAGCAAAGGCCTGGTGGGTCTCAGCAGAGGCCGAGTTGGTTCCGTGGTGGTGGGAATCTCAGGCATGTTTTACAGCTAAACCCGAGGGCAGGACGCTGGGAAAACGGAGGATGTGGACGCGTTTTGAAGCAGTCAGCTCCATGAATGGATCATTCTTTCCACGGAGCTGATTTCAAATCGTTCTTGCGTTGTCGAGCGTAGGCTATGCTATTTCTGTGGGAAATGTGCCTAAAGATACATGTTTTCTTCTGTTTTAGGCGTATTGCTATCGTGCAGCCTCTATTATTTTACGTATTAATTGTTCCAATGCAATTTTGGAACAAACTTCATATTTACTTTGAGTCTGCATGAAAACAAATAGTTTCTGACTTTCTGTCAACAGCTCTGCATGGCTGTTTGCAATGGTTGTGAAGTGTCTCCCTGGAGTGCATAGTGAGTTGGCCCTTGGTGAGCAGGGCCACTACTAATGACAAATGAGCTGAGGAGGGCTCCCCATTGACAGCTGTGGCTTTTAAAGGGGACACTGTTTACTTTGTGTATTAAGTACACTTGTAAATTACCACTAATGTCACCTACTCGCTGAAAACAAACGCAAACTTTCACCACGTGCCTTTGTTGACTGTTTTGTATCACCTTCACTGACTGCTCAGCCTGTCATGGACATTGTAAACACACAGACACACACACACGGTTCCCCGCCATGCGTAAAGGGCCCCTGCTTTTAGGCAAGCTCTGCTGCTTGTTGTGGACGCATTTGCAAGACAAGGCGACGTCACTTCTATGACCTGACGGCAAATAACACGCGTAAATAAAGTGAAGCAAATGACTGGTCAGCAATGACCACACGCTCCCTAACTGCGCCGGTTTAATTATCGGCCATTACGACACACCTCAGCGCATCCGAAAGCAACCCCCTCCGAGCCCGTATTGAAGCTTACACTCGTAGCTTGCGAAGCACCAGTCTCAGTGCTGGGAGTCCCCGTCGCTTATTCCAAAGGACCAGGGCCGGTGGAGGAGGGGATGCGAGCTGTTTGGATGTGTGGAGCCAACCCAAAGCAAAATTGGGGTACAAAAAAGGGGAAGATGGAGAGACGGAGGAGGAGAGGGGGATGGGATGGGGCTCTTATTTGGAGAGTGCAGAGCATGAAATGAAGTAATGGAGGGAGGCCTACACTTGACTTCCTTTGACGTGAAAAAGTCAGAGCTCATCAATAAACTACCTCGGAGGTGAAAGAGGGCTCCCTGACAACCATCACATTCCTAACTACGGGTTCAATGAGGAGACAAACGACGCTGCCTGAAGGGGGGGGGGTGAATGGGGCCCTCAGTGGGCGCGCGAGATAATGAGCCGCGAGGACCAGCACAAACTGTCACCCAGAGTCCTGCGGTGAGGAACAAGAACAACACTTCGGCCAGAACTTTCTCCCCAAACAAGCTGTAAACTAACCCACCATTTTGTCCCATTTCTCCTTCACTGTGTTTAGTCACTGAAGCTGGTGGCCTATTCGACTAGATTATTTTTTTCGTTTCTAGTGTTTGACTTTGT
Source organism: Oncorhynchus masou masou (assembly GCF_036934945.1). NCBI lineage: Eukaryota > Metazoa > Chordata > Actinopteri > Salmoniformes > Salmonidae > Oncorhynchus > Oncorhynchus masou. The sequence continues at coordinate 14,841,273 of NC_088213.1, read as the reverse complement.
TTTGGGGTCGTGTGTTTGTGTGTTTGTACATGGAGATTAGTCCTGATGGTCTAATGAGTATCTTGTTCAGGGAAACTTTATTCTGATAATAGAGGAATTGGCAGTTTATGATAAACCTAAAAGTGCTTGTGCAGCCAGTAAAGTGAGCAGAACAGTTTTATACTACAGCCACGTGCATGACATGCCAGCACACATGTTTACATAAATCGTTGTTGCAAGAATTTACGGTGTGGGAACTGTGCACAATGCAAAACAAATGAATCAACTATATTGGTCAGATTTTCCACATTCACCACATTCGCCAGATTCGCCAAACTTTCAGAATACTTTCAGAATAGAATGGAAATGTTGTACTTACAGCAGGCGCACACTTTGTGCCAGTGCAAACACTTACAACCCAAATGCATGACAACATTGTTAAACCTATTTAATGACAATATTTATTTTGATTTAATGAATGCACCTTTGCAAAATCCTGCTCACACAATCGTGAGTCGTGTTGTTGAAAGTGTAGCCTAATGTTTGTTTTTCAACGAATCATAAAAAATAATGTTTTAACCGACTATGAATTATGTTGGTATATGCATTTAAATATGCTTAGGCTAATCTAACTTTAAAACGTGAATAACATCAAATTGATGCTAATTTACAGGCAACATATAGGCCTCTACGAAGGACACTGCTAGTAGTGACATTTATATGTAACCACACCACATTGTAATTCTAATTTAATAGCCATCCCCTTGTAAGCAGTCTGCAGCTGACGAACATTCTCTACTAACCCGCTTCAGTGAAAGACAGAATCCCTGATGAGTGTGTCGAGTTGTTTTCTCTGCAGACAATAGCCTAATACGTCCAATAGATTATTGATTTATTTGGGAAAGTAAATCCGCTCCGAGTGCTATATGCGTTGTCTCCATTCTTCTACTCACGAAACGTTTAGTTTTTCTTGACTCACTTAAAGTTCCGGATCAAATATAGCAATACATAATAATTCCTTTTGAACGATCATGCTCGTTGAAGTGCAGATATATATATTTATCTGTTTAAGGGGAAGCTTCTTCAGGGTAAGTGTGAAAATGTAGTAAAACGAGTAACTGTATACAGACTAGCAATTAGCCCAATTCGGATTAGCAGCAATGCCAAAGGACCTGAAAAGAAATCCTAATCTTGTCGCTATTTTCCCCTGAGGCAAAGTGGTCTTTGAGGCCCCTCTAAAAACTTTGGAGAAAAAAAATTATAGGAGGGAGGAGGGGTGAACACGTCTGACGTCATGCGAGAGAGAGAGAGAGAGCGAGCGAGCGAGAGAAGGAGGTCTATTAGAAAACATCAACAAAGCCGAGAGGGGCGCGCTGGCCTCCATTGACTTATCCAGATTCCAGATTTGAGGGACATGGGGACCGTTGAGCCATTGGGACCGACAGAGAGAGCTTTATCATCTCAATAATTCTCTAAATGTAGAGCAGGCAGGCGGACGAGTCTTCCATGAGAGGGAGGGAGCTGTCATCATTCAGCGACTCCACATTCTCTGTGATTTTGCAGGACACTGACCCTTCCTTCTGTAGGCCTATTACAGTACAAAGTCTGGGCCAAGCGGCCAAATTGCATGAGCGTTGAATAAATGGAAAATTAATGCATTTGCCAATTGTTTCATATTTTTTCGAAAGATAATAACTATCCTTGGTGGTTAAAATACATTTGATTAGAAAAATATAACAATAGGGATATTAATTCATATATTAATTATTTTATAGTTACTACCTAATGACATTCAAATATAGCCTACATTGACATTAACATTTGCACTGAATTAATCCAATATTATTGGAGATAACATTATTTAGACTAAGGTATATATTGTTATAACATACATAGCCTATCTATAATAATGTGATGTTGTTACAATAATAATAATTTTTAAAATATTATTTAACATCGCTGTATGTTTTATTTCATAGAAAATACGACAAAACGAAATGTCTTCGAAGACACTCCACTAAATAAGATTTTAAAACGTATAATTCATTATAAAATATATTTTGCAAGTTAACAAATGTATTTGGCCTACACACCATTCTGTTTTAAACCAACAACCATTTGATTAACTCCAGGCTAATTCGGGTTTCTGCATGGCTCAAAGATATTCAGAAATGTACTTTTTGTGACATATTGTGCCGTGGAGCTCGTGCCGTCGGGAATGCAGCTGTCTTTTACTGTCAGCGCATAACTCTACCTCTTCGCACGTCACACTAACCAGCTGAATTCTGCAAACAAATACAATACATTTTAGGATCAACCTAAAGTTTGTTGTTGAATAATGGTTTGCTCTCATCCCAAAACAATTATCTTACAAGCTGAGGGAACTGAATTGGACATTATAGGCTCTGGCCTGCAAGGGAAATGATGTCAACACGACATACAGTATGCCTATATATGTGTGCGTAAAAAGCATTTTATAAGCATTTCGCTGGACCCGCGATAACGTCTGCGTATTGGACCAATATACTTTGATTCAAAATTGATTTTGCTCTATTAATATAATATGCTAACTTCTTTTAGCGACTTGGGAATTATTGTGTTAGTGAAAATACCAGCCGTAGGCCTAAGATGCTGAAAGTGTACTCAACATTACAATGGCTTTCTCTGCGTAAAGTTAGCTATAGACTTGAACTCATCACTTCAACTTTGATAACAAACTTTCCTTGAGTGAGGCATTTAAGTGAAAAGTCCTACAAGGTGAATTCGTAATCTCAGTTGTCTAATTTAGCTCCTTGGTTGACGTCTGGCAGGGAATGTGGCGCGGGGACGCTAGAAGGCTGGAGTGTGGATGGACTGTGAAGCCCTCTCCTGGCAGAAGACGGTCTGCTCGGAGGTGATGGTGTCACAGCGCTCCTCCGCGGCCTGGCAGCTGGAGAAACGCGGTCACCAATAACAACTAACAGACAGGTTGATCTTGGTGCGCAGGGCTCGGTACTCCACCGTGGAACACACTGTAATCGCATGTTCTAGAATGCACAGGAGCAAGCCTATAACCTCGGTTGAAGACGAGAAAATGGCTGATATATTGAAAACCCGATTTCAGTTAACGATCTAAAGCTTAGGCTACCTCATTTTCAAACAACGGTGAACAATTTTAAAGTTACAGTATCGTTTTATTTGCCTTAATTATTCTTCAAGTTCAAGTTTATATTTAAATTGGGTAACTTTCAAATAACTTACTTGAGCTAAAAGTAAGCATATAACGTAGACGATAACGTAGACTCATGATAATTATATAACGTAGTCTCGTGATAATCAGGCTAAAATGTAGGTGTGTTAGGCTATTTGGTCATTTAAGAAATATGCACAATTACCATTTGGATGGTTTATATCACTCCTACTAAACTGTTGGAATTACAAAGCGTCAATCGCAGTGTAAGTAATATAAAATGTCAATATCGATGTCCAGCTCCGTGCGCGTTAAAGCTTATAACAAGACTTGTGTAAGCGCGTCTTACTTTCTACCTCAGTGAAGATCGCTAATTACACGCTACCCGAGTCATCAACTCCTGCGCTACGATACTAGCAAAAGCACAGTCGCATGACCCATCAAAAGACCATGCACAACAGTGCTTACACTACCTCCAGTAACACTGAGATTATCCACGTTCAACTCAGCCGTCTGTATAGCCACACCGATCCATCAAACACCTTCAGAAACATCAGATGCATTCTAAAGTTTGGAAGCTTTGGCAACAACAAAAAAGCAGACCACTGATGTTACCATCCCGGGTGCGCACAGGATAGATAGAATACACAGCATAGACAACGAAATCATTTGATATATTTTGACAATCCGAAGCGAAGAAAGAACTCCGATGTGCAAAGCACTCAAAACATGCAGTAGGGTGATAAGGCATCCGATTGAAATGTGAGATGTATAAATCACCTAATGCGGTGAAACTCACCTGATGTAGGTTGTAGAGGGCGCAGACCTCTGACCGATATCCTGCTGATACCAGCACTCGCTCCTTCACCCTCCAAATTGTCACTGGAACAAATCAAGATAAAGTTATGGGTCCAGATTACATTCGGATCCGCCGCGGAGTTGAAATGTCAATGAGAGTGAAAAAAGACTGCCTCGCTTACCACCAACTTTCCCTTAGCATCAGCCTCAACTTGGCAGTGATTGGCTAGAGCGACGGTCCGACGTCACCTTCGGAGGCATGGAATGGGGGAAGTTCTATACCGGGCACATGCACCCGCCACAATTCGATCAACCCACCATCTTTATTGTCTTTAACTTTGACTGAAAGAAAGGCTAGATTTTGAAATCTATTTGCAACTTGATTAGATGTTATATTGGATGGAATTTGAACATTAGGCTATGTATAAAGTTTCAGAAAATTATTTGATAGGTTAAAATGGGAACATATGTGCAAAATAGAAGTAAGTCGCTCTGGATAAGAGCGTCTGCTAAATGACTTAAATGTAATGTAAATGTAAGTAGGACAATTTAGAATGTGGACTTTTATATTTACTAGTGCACCATTTACTAATGGACACATGAAGTCATTTATGGCAAATGGAATCCCATAGGCCTGTATAGCCTATGGGGTCGCAGCTTTCATGGATCAGATTATTATAAGGCAGTACTTGCTAAAAGCTGACTTGCAGTACACCGCACAAAGACCTACAAGTAAAGAAAAACAAGTCCGCATGGAGCTGGAGTATTGTTGGTGATCTAGGAGTTGAAGCATGTTGAATTGAGAGCGGAGGAAGCATCGGAGGGTCCTGCATGAAACAACATGATTATGTGTTGGAAAATCATGTCCCGTCGATGTGGAAATATTTCCACTTTTTAAATAGATATTGAAAGTATTGATATTTCACTAACATGGTCAATGTGTAAAATTCATATTTTATTTTATCAACACAGTAACCTACTTATTGTTCTACAAGTTCAGGGCTTAGTGAAGGTATCACCTCTGTCATGCCTTGACGTTCGGAGAAGAGGCTATAAAATAACATTTTAGAATTGTTTGTGAAGAGCAATGTATATATGTATATATAGCAACCTGAAAATGATCACTTTCCGTTTTACATTAGGCGTTGTATAAAGTGATCCTAAAACCTTTTTTCTTCTTCTTTATGTGCACAAGTTGATAAGTTTACAATCTTCACTGGCAGTGGCGCGGAGTTGATGTATTATTGGTCCATAACCCGTAATATGCCCCCGTTTCCCCCTTCAGAAAGGCAGGCTAAAAGCCTGCAGACACATGTCACAACCTCTGTCGTTTGTGTCAATTTGAACAGGAGGTCGGAGAGTAAATGGACAACAGCAGTGCCACGCGTCTCTCAGGAAGAGTCCGGGCGGCGCAGGTACGGGGCGGTCAGAACTACCTGTGTTTGGGCCTTTATTTGGAGTATCCACCATTAAGAGGTCGTGAAACCGTGCAACGCATCAGGGTTCTTGACATCCGTGCTGGAAACCGCACGGCTTGGCCCCGCTTATCAGGCTGTCAATAAAACGAGACGGGATGCTGTGGCTAGACCAGGTGCTCCCGTCCCCTGCCCACACGGCCCCGCTCTCCAGAAGCCGATCAGGCGTGAACGCAAATCTGTCCAGCCGGTCTTCCCTCTACCACCGTCACCCCGCTTCCTAATGCATACAGTACAACAGCACACACAGACAGCCACACCAGCCTCTCTCTCTCTCTCTCTCTCTCTCTCTCTCTCTCTCTCTCTCTCTCTCTCTCTCTCTCTCTCTCTCTCTCTCTCATAGGAAAGGTTGAGATGGCCCAACATTTTTTTTATTGGGGATATTTTATTAATAATAAGCCTAATTTGATGTAAGAATTATCTGCAAAAAATATTTCAGGCAGCAAATACTTGAAAGTATGTGTGTTACAGTGTAAATACTGTAAAGTTATAGTACATTATTAATGTGGCAATAAAAGCGACAAAAACAATTCATCATAACAGTAGCAACAATAATAACCTAATTATTTCAATGTAGTATAGGCCTATTTACATGATTGTATATATAGGCCTTTTGATTGTGGAAAGCGAAGAGACAGAAATGCAAGGAATTCGATGGATAGTTTGGGTCCAATTGAAACACGAGCTATCCAGGGAATGACGATCTCTTGTTCGCTCAGACTGATAAAATGTAAAACAAATCCCTTAATGTTCAGCCTCCCCTCTCCAGCCATGCAGAACATTATGCTGCTAAATACGCGTCACGAGCCGCCTGTTTACTGCCGCCGTTGCACACAGAGATAAAGGTCCCAACGAAAAGCGGAGAGATTCAGGGAGAAAGTTGAAGACTTCTGAATGGAGGAGGATTTTCACGTCTCGGGTTGGATTGATTGCAATGGCAGCAAGGTACGTCTGAACACCAACGAGATGGTATGAAGCGTTCACATTTGTTATGTGTGTTCTCTATTGTGATATTATAGTATTGAAGTTATTTGTATGGTTTATTATTTTTATTGAATAAATAGCTAAACGAACATCAACAAACAAGGCAGTAAAATGAGATAAACGGCGCGTCATGAGAGTGCTCAACTCATGCTGCTGAAGGGAACGGAAAGCTACTTGTTATTAATTGTGACATCCAATACATGCTTTAATTTCAACGACGTTTTCAGAACTCGGAATGAATTAGAGATCAATTAGGTCATCTATAGCCTGTCACATCACGTCTTCCACCTCAGTCAGGCGACACCATTAGGCCACACCGTTACGACTTAATATGCCCAAAATGCAAACCGTATGAATGTATTCGAATTGTGCATGTATAAGAGTACATAGGCCTATTAAGAGAACTGTTCACCCGAATTAGTTTATTATTAATGTGCCCCATATGTGTAATCAATCCCCTGTTCCTCTCTCCTCTCTATTCCCCCTCTCTCCATCTCCACTGCTCCTCTCTATTCCCCGCTCTCCATCTCCACTGCTCCTCTCTATTCCCCCGCTCTCCATCTCCACTGCTCCTCTCTATTCCCTGCTCTCCATCTCCACTGCTCCTCTCTATTCCCCCGCTCTCCATCTCCACTGCTCCTCTCTATTCCCCCTCTCTCCCTCTCCACTGCTCCTCTCTATTCCCCCGCTCTCCCTCTAGACTGCTCCTCTCTGTCCCCACTGCTCCTCTCTATTCCCCCTCTCTCCCTCTCCACTGCTCCTCTCTATTCCCCCTCTCTTCCTCTCCACTGCTCCTCTCTGTCCCCACTGCTCCTCTCTGTTCCCCCTCTCTCCCTCTCCACTGCTCCTCTCTGTTCCCCCTCTCTCCCTCTCCACGGCTCCCCTTTACCCCCCCTCTCTCCCTCTCCACTGCTCCTCTCTATTCATCCTCTCTCCCTCTCCACTGCTCCTCTCGATTCCCCCTCTCTCCCTCTCTCTCCCCCCCTCTATTCCACTGCTCCCCTCTCCCTCTCCACTGCTCCTCTCTATTCCCCCTCTCTCCCTCACCACCTCCTCTTATTCCCCCTCTCTCCCTCTCCACTGCCCCTCTCTATTCCCCCTCTCTCCCCTCCACTCCACTGCTCCTCTCCCTCTCCACTACTCCTCTCTATTCCATCTCTCTCCTCCACTGTGCCTCTCTATTCCCCCTCTCTCCCTCTCCACTGCTCCCCTCTATTCCCCCTCACTTCCTCTCCACTGCTCCTCTCTATTCCCCCTCTCTCCCTCTCCACTGCTCCCTCTCCCCCTCTCCTCTCCACTGCTCCTCTCTATTCCTTCCTCTCCACTGCTCCTCTCATTCCCCCTCTCTCCCTCTCCACTGCTCCTCTCTATTCCCCCTCTCCTCTCCACTGCCCCTCTCTATTCCCCCTCTCTCCCTCTCCACTGCGCCTCTCTATTCCCCCTCTCTCCCTCTCCACTACTCCTCTCTATTCCCCCTCTCTCTCCACTGCTCTCCACTGCTCCTCCTCTCCACTGCTCCTCTCTATTCCCCTCTCTTCCTCTCCACTGCTCCTCTCTATTCCCCTCTCTCTCTCCACTGCTCCACTGCTCCTCCCTCTATTCCCCCTCTCTCCTCTCCACTGCTCCCTCTCCACTCTCCACTGCTCTCTCTATTCCTCTCTACTTCTCCCCCTCTTCCTCTCCACTGCTCCTCTCTATTCCCCCTCTCTTCCTCTCCACTGCTCCTCTCTATTCCCCCCTCTTCCTCTCCACTGCTCCCCGATTCCCCCTCTCTTCCTCTCCACTGCTCCTCTCTATTCCTCTCTCCATTCCTCCTATTCCCCCTCTCTTCCTCTCCACTGCTCCTCTCTATTCCCCCTCTCTTCCTCTCCACTGCTCCTCTCTATTCCCCCCCCTTCCTCTCCACTGCTCCTCTCTATTCTCTCCCTCTCCACTGCTCCTCTCTATTCCACTGCCCCCTCTCTCCCTCTCCACTGCTCCTCTCTATTCCCCCTCTCTCCCTCTCCACTGCTCCTCTCTATTCCCCCTCTCTCCCTCTCCACTGCTCCTCTCTATTCCCCCTCTCTTCCTCTCCACTGCTCCTCTCTATTCCCCCCCCCTCCACTTCCTCTCCACTGCTCCTCTCTATTCCCCCTCTCTTCCTCTCCACTGCTCCTCTCTATTCCTCCACCTCTCTATTCCCCCTCTCCCTCTCCACTGCTCCTCTCTATATTCCCCCTCTCTTCCTCTCCACTGCTCCTCTCTATTCCCCCTCTCTTCCTCTCCACTGCTCCTCTCTATTCCCCTCCTCCCTCTCCACTGCTCCTCTCCCCTCTCTTCCTCTCCACTGCTCCTCTCTATTCCTCTCCCCCTCTCTTCCTCTCCACTGCTCCTCTCGATTCCCCCCTCTTCCCCCCTGCTCCTCTTCCTCTCCACTGCTCCTCTCTATTCCCCCTCTCTTCCTCTCCACTGCTCCTCTCTATTCCCCCTCTCTTCCTCTCCACTGCTCCTCTCTATTCCCCCTCTCTTCCTCTCCACTGCTCCTCTCTATTCCCCCTCTCTCCCTCTCCACTGCTCCTCTCTATTCCCCCTCTCTCCCTCTCCACTGCTCCTCTCTATTCCCCCTCTCTTCCTCTCCACTGCTCCTCTCTATTCCCCCTCTCCTCTCCACCTCTCCACTGCTGCTCTCTCTATTCCCCCTCTCTCCTCTCCACTGCTCCTCTCTATTCCCCCTCTCTTCCTCTCCACTGCTCCTCTCTATTCCCCCTCTCTCCCTCTCCACTGCTCCTCTCTATTCCCCCTCTCTCCCTCTCCACTGCTCCTCTCTATTCCCCCTCTCTCCCTCTCCACTGCTCCTCTCTGTTCCCCCTCTCTCCCTCTCCACGGCTTCCCTTTACCCCCCCTCTCTCCCTCTCCACTGCTCCTCTCTATTCACCCCTCTCTATTCACCCCTCATCTCTCTGTCCCTCCTTTTCTGCTTCTCTCTCACTCACTCCCTAATGTCTATTTCTCTCTCTCCCTTTCTCTCTCTCCCCATTTCTCTCTCTCTCTCTCTCTCTCTCTCTCTCTCTCTCTCTCTCTAGCTCCCCATCACTCCATCTCTCTCTCTCATTCTCACTCTCTATCTCCCCATCTCTCTCTCCTTCTCTCTTGCTCTCTCTCCCCCTCTCTCTATTTCGCTCCCCCCTCTCTCTCCCTGTCCCTCTCTCTCTGTCTCTCCCCTCCCTCTCTCTCTATCCTGTGTGAAATGTTTTAATAAGCCTCCGTCTCTGTGTGGAGGGAGGGTTTGATTTGTTTTCTCCCAGCTCCCTGGCCCTGGATCGAGCCATTATCCGAATTCCCCCGGGGTGATTGGATGCATTTTGTCCGGAGTAGACAGCCACGTCCTGGATGTTAGGAATTCACTTTGGCTCAACGTGACAAGGCTGACTTCGATCTACAATTGCATCTGAAAGCGCAGCTAGCTGAAAAATCCTCCGCCATTAAGCGCTGCTCTTCCCTATATAACAAGAGCCACCATTTGCACACAAATGCTCACACCTCACAACTCTGCTATATACAAATGAAAGGCCCACGTCTGTACAGTGGACGCTGTAATTGTGGTGGCGCTATCGGTCAGTCAGTCTAGCCTTCCACAGAGTCGAGAGGGAAAGTACTAACGAGGGGATTTGCTCTAAATCTCTGACCCTTGAAATTAGATTAAAGATTGACAGTGGTTTGATTTTTTTTTAAACTCGAGATTGACACCTGCCAAGCAGGCTCTCCCGTGATTGATTCTGATGCCTGATGCTGGCAACAATAATGCTGTGTCTCGTGAGGGGCTGAGCAGGCGCACTTCTCACTCACTAGCCAGGAGTGGCTGAAGTCACTGTCCGTGTCGCACTGTGAGCTGACAGGGGAAAATGGGAGCTAACGAGGTTGTCAGATGTCCTGACAAGACAAATGAGAGCTCGTCACACCCTGCGCTTAAATAACGTTTAATGGAACCGTATTGCACCGTTCAAAATACAAACGTGTTGGGGCGCCTGAAACCCACAACGCAGCAGTTAATTACGCACGGCAAAATACTGGATGTATATTACACGTCTGTTAATAAAATGATGTTGGCCTGGATTCAGCGCCACAAAGGAGGCCCTTATCCAACATACATTTACCTATACGTTCCAGACCCAATGTTCACCTGGTGTTATTTAAGAGGCGTTCAGTTATTTCAATAGATATTCATCCAAGGCCTTGTCATAAAACAACAACCTGCAGTGGGTGATCCAAGGATCAACATCAGGGTTTCTCACAGAGCAGCTGAGGATGCAGACATTGATGTTGTATATAGACATATAGACTATTCTAGACGAATAGAGAGGAAGGAGCGAGACTGATGGGGCTCCACCTGTCTTCATGCGTTAAATGGCCCATCCATGCTTAGAGCTCCTTCCTGTCACATGTCTGGTGGAGATGTATTGGCTGTCGTATCATCTGAGGACGTGGCATCTACCCCTCTGTATCCCCGTGCAGTGTGAACGGTCCCCAACCTCTCACCTAAACGCCCTAGTTTCCCCCATATTCATAGTTTGAGCACAAGACTGAATGGAACATGAAAGGTATGAACACATATTCTTCAAATTTGAAGCTTTTGATAATTTCGTAGAAAACGTTCAATATCGACGTATTCATCAGACTTCTCCTTGCCACCTCCCCTTGGACGTTGCATTGTATGACATAAATTCCCGTTGTATACACTGACGTAGACACAGAAGCACACGCATGGACACATGTATCCTCAAATACACACCCATGCATACCCCGACAATTAGACAGCAAACACACAGTTAGACCTACTTGTAAACTGGTGTGTGTCGGAGTGGGAGGATGGCAATTAGGGCAGATTTAGTTGAACTCTAATCTACTGTGGCTCTGTTCTGCTCTGGAGGAGCGGGCGAATCGAGGGGGTAAAAATAGACATGCTTTCAGTAATGAAATCACCTGCCCTTTGGTTCCTCTCACAGCCAGCACCTCCCTGTCTGCCTGTGTCACTGCAGGGCAAGCAGCAAAGCACAGCACCTGGCGCACAGGAGAATTAGCCTGGATATGGATCCGACTGGACGCTTTGCAGGACACAGTCAGAGGAAGGTCATTACACTTGTAGTGTGTTGGTACCTCAGGGAGTAATAAGGCCAAGTTCACCCACAATGGTGTGTGTGCGTGCGTTCGTGCGTGTTTGTGTGCGTGTGTGCAGCAGGTAGCATAGCGGTTAAGAGCGTTGGGCCAAAAAAAAAAAAATCTGTCCATATGCCCTTGAACAAGGAATTTAACCATAATTACTCCTGTAAATCGCTCTAGATAAGTGTCTTCTAAATGATTCAAATGTAAATATATATATATATTTAAAACATAAAGGTGTGTGTTGAGGGGGGAGGTGTTTGCATGTCTGTATGTTTTATGTATACAGATGTAGATCTTCGTTTGTCATTTCTAAATACGAAACGTGTAATAACCCCTTCAAAATTACCATGAATTATAATCCACATAATAATTCACCTTTCTGCTGTAGCAAACAGGCTCAAATTAAGTTTCTACATCTGTATGGCGCCAGGGCCTCTCTTGTAGACAGAGCAGGAGAGTGAAAGGGCAAGGAGGAGAGATAAAGAGAGAGAGAGAGAGAGAGAGAGAGAGAGGAGAGAGAGAGAGAGAGAGAGAGAGAGAGAGAGAGAGAGAGAGAGAGAGAGAGAGAGAGAGAGAGAGAGAGAGAGAGAGAGAGCGCATAGGGACCATCAATAAACAATTCCTGAAACGTGGCAAAACAGAGCCGTCACAGAAATGTGCGCATTTTAAAAATGAAACGCGTGTATGGCTGACTTAGTTCATTAAGCTTTGCGTTACGTAGCCTCCTGTAGTTCCGGGCGAACCGGAGACGGAACATAAAACACCGAAAGTGACAAACTGAACCCGGGTCTCGTTGATATTTCTAAATGGCAACAAACAACAGTGGCGCTGCTTGTGAATCCAGACAGATAACTGGGCCATGTAAAACAAAGCACACTAAATCAGGCAATAACGACGACAAACCGTCTGGAAAATGGACTTAGAGAGGCAAGAATGCATTTCTTTCTCCCTCTCTCAGTCTGCATGACACATTTTATCCTGGAGTAAATATTCTGAGGATAATTGAACTGATTTTGATTTGTAAATTCCTCATTTCTGAATATGAAAGTGCGACGAGGAGAGCAGAAATAGTTCTGCCCGGGCGCCATCCTATAATGACTTTGACCATTGGCAAGATACTATGCATAATGTGTGGGATTTTAACTTGCTAATATGCTATTTTCTAGAATAGACTGTAACACCATGCATTATTGATGTGGCTTTTTCACAAATCACAAATGTGCGGTGAGACTTATAGGATGGATACTGGAGAGCTGGGCCTGTCGAAGTTCATTGCATGAAAACACCATATATATATATATTATTCTATAGAATAAATGGGCCTATGAATCAATCTCATAACCTTTCAATATTTCATATGAATTTCATTATTTTAAATAACTTCGATGTAAAAAAAATAATAATCGAATTATTAAAGAACTCGTTGAGAAATGAGGGAAGAAAGCTACAGCATTTCAAGACATTTTACAGGTTCTTCCCCCAATGCGGTGAGTTGTATGCTTGTGTAAATGAGTTCCTCTTTCCTCTACTTAATGGAAAAAACACTTGACCTATTTCAGGTCAGCTGTTCATTATCGATTTTATGCAACTCTCGTATTGTTGTATTAGTACAGCTTTATGCATAGGCCCATGTTTGCCCCCAGCAAAGCAACATCGTTTATTTGACGACCTGAACATACAATCCTTTATACTCCTTTCAAATCTCTAAGAAGCTATAAGAATCAGAAATGAGTGCTAATCAGTCGCGTAATTACAAGCAACTTGATATCAACCGGTGGATTGCATGAGCAGCATAGCAAAGCCAAGGCAGCGGCAGATAAAGTCCTCCAAATGTTTAATGTTGTTTGAAACCCATCTGGTAATAGGCTTGTCTTAGATCTGTCTCTTTAATCAGGGTTTAAATTAAAGGTGGTTCAAGGCCACGGAGAACATGAAGCCGTAATTAATACTAGCCGACACCGGACCCCAGAACAGATGCAACGGTCCTTCTTCTGAGAGAAAATCCCATGGAAATCATGTACAGAAATGTGTGTGTAGGCTGATCTATAGAGGTTAATCCCGTTTTGAGAATAGGAGCACATTTCCCATTCGGTGCGGGGAGTCGCGGCGGTCGGGAATTCAGTTCCCTGTCTTGCATGTTTTCATATTTCTTTGACATCTATTGATTTGAGGACAGCTGTACGGCTTTGTCGCAGGAGAGAGCCCCGGTCACAATGCATTAGCGTGATGCGTGAGCACAAGCCCAACATCTGAGGAGCCAAACAGGCTCAGGGAACGCCTGACAAGCGGCACTTACAACATGATCATTACGGAAAACCCACACGTTTTAGTAGGCGTAATGAATAACTCATCTTAATCAATGTAAATCTGTTGGAAACACGAGGTTGTGTGACTTTATAACTTCCTAAAAGCGTTAGGCTAGTTCCTGTTAATAAATGCTATCTCTTTTTGACCTAATGAGATAGGTATATCATAAAATATGAATGTACATTTAAAAACTCAGGTATTCGTTAATACATGAAAATCTCTCTTAATGCAAGTAGTCTGTAATACAATTGCATGACTCACAGTACATACTTGTATAACCTTTATAATGTTATAATTTGCCAGCCAATTCAATCAACCTACTAGTTGTCGGCCTATATCTTCTAAGTGTATGTCTATAACATCATTTGGAGAAAATTCTTGCTAAAATGAATTTTAATGCAAATTATTTGAATGCAAATATATTGGGTCATTTAAATCCTCTCTCTCTCTCACACACACACACACACACACACACACACACACACACACACACACACACACACACACACACACACACACACACACACACACACACACACACACACACACACACACACACACACAGTGAGTAATATGCCGAAACACAGATTTTATGGGCTCAAACCATGCAGCGATCTCTGTGTGTGTAATTGGCCACGTGCTCGGATGCCCTGAGTTCACTTGGCATCAGTTTAGTATCGTGGAGGGAAACAAATATTCAAAATAATTTCAATTAAAGATGGAATTGGGTTGATTAAGGGTACTGGGTCTCGTTTCTGCACCAACGGTGATGACTAAAAACCTGCATTTTCATTTAAACAAAAACTAAATATTTCTGAACCAGGTCTACTTTACCAGGTTACAACTATATAGCACAGTGCTGCTGATGATGACCAACAGTCTTATTCATCATCATCATCATCATCATCATCATCATCATCATCATCATCATCATCATCATCATCATCATCATCATCATCACCATTATCATCATCATCACCATCTTCATCATCATCTTCATCACCGTTTTCATCATCATCATCATCAGCATCATCATCATCATCATCATCATCATCATCATCATCATCATCATCATCATCATCATCACCATTATTATGATCATCATCTTCATCACCGTCTTTATCATCACCATTATCATCATCATCACCATCTTCATCATCATCTTCATCACCGTTTTCATCATCACCATTATCAACATCTTCATCGTCACCATTATCATCCTCTTCATCGTCATTATCACCATTATCACCATGTTCATCATCACCATTATCAACTTCATCAGCACCATTATCAACATCATACACATTTAATTTATGCGAATCACATGGGATTTTGTTTGGGCTGGGGATTACCAATCCCCCTAATAATACCGGAGAATGGTGTTGAAAATGTTTACATCGTAGGCTGGCCCCATCTCAGATTGTTCTGGTCAGAGAAACAGATGGACCAATCCCCCGTAATCCCCCCACATTGTCCTCCTGTCTGCCCACTCCGACTCCTAGTAAAGTACTGCTTTCAGTGGCATTTCAGCTTATCCAACCCCGA
>NC_088213.1:14813377-14818377 GCF_036934945.1 Oncorhynchus masou masou | reverse complement strand
CCACTCTTGCCTCATGAGCCCTACTTTCAGAACTACTGGTTAAAAGTATACAAAAGTACTGTAGAATATCTTTAATGAATTGCCAGAAGGCTGCAAAGAAGAGAATGAACACTTCTTCCTAAAACTAGACAATGAATGCCAATCTGTATAATGGCTGAAGAAAGTCTAGGAGGTCCTATTCAATTCCACTCCATTCTATTCTATGTTTAATGTTTGGATAATGTCGATCCTTGCTTGTCTCCTAATGAGTGTTACTAGACAGATGACAGTGAAATGAATGGGTGGTCTCCACTTTGTATAACAACAGTTACTCTTCTTTTCATGGTCTTCATAATGACCCATTATAAACTGCAGATAAATTGCCACATTTATTGAAACTGCACTAAAACATGGTCCTATGGTTTTGCCCACTCGTCAATCTCTTGCTTGAAGTGGTGCGCGCACACACACACACACACACACACACACACACACACACACACACACACACACACACACACACACACACACACACACACACACACACACACACACACACACACACACACACACACATGCTTCCCCAGATATTATTTCCCGTGTTGCTGACCCCCTTTCAAAACCTATCTAATAGATGCTAGCTGTCCAGGTGCTGTAACATTGATCAACACCATCTATGCATCACGGAGCGCAGAAGCGAGTCGAAGGTCCGACTGCCAGACCAACTCTGTTCAAATTTCGCCTGGGTTGCTCCATGAACTATGCTGCGCTAATCTGCACTTTGACGTGTGGCTGCTCCACTATAAATTCCTGGCTTAATTAAAAGCGGGACCCTCTCTGTCATCTAATTACAGGGAGAAAAAGGTTATTGCTTCGATGCAATTTTCCAAATGCGATTCCTTAACAGTTATTAAAGGGCCCGGTGTGGTTTATTGTTTCAGATTCTTCACTATGGAAATGGCCCTGGTGACAGCCGTAATGACTGGGGTGGAGGGGGGTGGGGGTGGGGGGGTGCTTCATCTCTATAGCGGCCCGTTTCCCGGTCGTTTGTCTCTGGTAAGTGGAGCAGACAGGAACGTGGAAATGTCACGGGAGGGATACCATGATTGCCTCCTGCTTTACAGTCGTCATTAAAGGAGAGCAAAGGTTTATTTTCTCTCCTGCGGCAGTCTTGAGAAGTTTATTCATCGATCTGGAATGGTTGGGCCAGTGAGTTATTAGGAGGCTACTATGGGAAAGCTCAGGAGAGAGAGGGAGGGAAATGTAGGGGAGGAAACTCATAGTGAGAGGGTGGGGATGGTCACCGTGAGAGAGTGGGGATGGTCACAGTGAGAGAGTGGGGATGATGGTCACAGTGAGAGAGTGGGGATGGTCACAGTGAGAGAGTGGGGATGGTCACAGTGAGACAGTGGGGATGGTCACAGTGAGAGAGTGGGGATGATGGTCACAGTGAGAGAGTGGGGATGGTCACAGTGAGAGAGTGGGGATGGTCACAGTGAGACAGTGGGGATGGTCACAGTGAGAGAGTGGGGATGGTCACAGTGAGAGAGTGGGGATGGTCACAGTGAGAGAGTGGGGATGGTCACAGTGAGAGAGTGGGGATTGTCACAGTGAGAGAGTGGGGATGGTCACAGTGAGAGAGTGGGATGGTCACAGTGAGAGAGTGGGGATGGTCACAGTGAGAGAGTGGGGATGGTCACAGTGAGAGAGTGGGGATGGTCACAGTGAGAGAGTGGGGATGGTCACAGTGAGAGAGTGGGGATGGTCACAGTGAGAGAGTGGGGATGGTCACAGTGAGAGAGTGGGGATTGTCACAGTGAGAGAGTGGGGATGGTCACAGTGAGAGAGTGGGTATGGTCACAGTGAGAGAGTGGGGATGGTCACAGTGAGAGAGTGGGGATGGTCACAGTGAGAGAGTGGGGATGGTCACAGTGAGAGAGTGGGGATGGTCACAGTGAGAGAGTGGGTATGGTCACAGTGAGAGAGTGGGGATGGTCACCGTGAGAGAGTGGGGATTGTCACAGTGAGAGAGTGGGGATGGTCACAGTGAGAGAGTGGGATGGTCACAGTGAGAGAGTGGGGATGGTCACAGTGAGAGAGTGGGGATGGTCACAGTGAGAGAGTGGGGATGGTCACAGTGAGAGAGTGGGGATGGTCACAGTGAGAGAGTGGGGATGGTCACAGTGAGAGAGTGGGGATGGTCACAGTGAGAGAGTGGGGATTGTCACAGTGAGAGAGTGGGGATGGTCACAGTGAGAGAGTGGGATGGTCACAGTGAGAGAGTGGGGATGGTCACAGTGAGAGAGTGGGGATGGTTACAGTGAGACAGTGGGGATGGTCACAGTGAGATAGTGGGGATGGTCACAGTGAGACAGTGGGGATGGTCACAGTGAGACAGTGGGGATGGTCACAGTGAGAGTGTGGGGATGGTCACAGTGAGACAGTGGGGATGGTCACAGTGAGACATTGGGGATGGTCACAGTGAGACAGTGGGGATGGTCACAGTGAGAGAGTGGGGATGGTCACAGTGAGACAGTGGGGATGGTCACAGTGAGACAGTGGGGATGGTCACAGTGAGACAGTGGGGATGGTCACAGTGAGACATTGGGGATGGTCACAGTGAGACAGTGGGGATGGTCACAGTGAGAGAGTGGGGATGGTCACAGTGAGACAGTGGGGATGGTCACAGTGAGACAGTGGGGATGGTCACAGTGAGACAGTGGGGATGGTCACAGTGAGAGAGTGGGGATGGTCACAGTGAGAGAGTGGGAATGGTTTTCCTAGACTGTTCAGTCAGATCACATTCCTCTTTTGTAAGGTCTTGTTGCCTCTACACTCCAGAGTTGCTCTAGCAGGAAAAGTTAGTCAAACTCTTTTCCATGAGATGTATAACTTTGTTGGTAGCTCAGTGGGCCATTGCAGTTTTGTGTCACTCATATGATTTGTGTTTGATAGCCAGATGGTTGTCAGTTACATTAAATGTCCTTCATACCTTTGTATGCACAGTAACTACAGTGTAACTACAGTTTGTGTAAGACATTAAATCTACTTTCAAGAAAAGTAAACCAGCATACATTACCACTGAAGTCCCTTGGGCCTGGAAAATGAACCCCAGAATTACAATAATAAGAAAATAAAACGTGTATTTAATTTAACCTTTATTTAACTGGGCAATTGTTATTTCCAATGACAGCCTACCGCAGTTAAACCCTAACTCGGACGACACTGGGCAAATTGTGCGCTGCCCTATGGGACTCCCAATCACTGCTGGTTTTGATACAATCTGGAATTGAACCAAGGTCTGTAGCGACGCCTCTAGCACTGAGATGCAGTGCCTTAGACCTCTGCGCCAATCGGGAGCCAAAATGATCCTAACCAGCTGTCCCCTGGGTCTGGGAGTGCTTTCTCCATCCAGACACACATGTGGATGGATGAAGAGCTAGGCTATGGGCCATGGGGCAAGGGCCATGGGGCAAGGGTCATGTGGCAAGGGCCATGGGGAAAGGGTCATGGGGCAAGGGTCATGTGGCAAGGGCCATGGGGCAACGGTCATGGGGCAAGGGTCATGGGGCAAGGGCCATGGGGCAAGGGTCATGTGGCAAGGGCCATGGGGCAAGGGTCATGGGGCAAGGGTCATGGGGCAAGGGCCATGGGGCAAGGATAGAGAACTGCAAAACTGGATTACTGCTGGACACTAATGTCCTGTGTCTCACAGCATAGCGTTTGTATTATATTAACCAAAGGCCTTCTGCTGTGTGTGTGTGTGTGTGTGTGTGTGTGTGTGTGTGTGTGTGTGTGTGTGTGTGTGTGTGTGTGTGTGTGTGTGTGTGTGTGTGTGTGTGTGTGTGTGTGTGTGTGTGAGTATGTCATGGTTAGCTGAACACCCACTCCTCCTCCAAATGTGAAATATTCATGTTGAAAGCCACCCATCCATCCCTCCCTCCCCATCCCTTCCCTCCCCATCCCTCCCTCCCCATCCCTCCCTCCCCATCCCTCCCTCCCCATCCCTTCCTCCCCATCCCTTCCTCCCCATCCCTTCCTCCCCATCCCTTCCTCCCCATCCCTCCCCCATCCCTCCCTCCCCATCCCTTCCTCCCCATCCCTCCCTCCCCATCCCTCCCTCCCCATCCCTTCCTCCATCCCCCTCCATCCCTTCCTCCCCATCCTTCCCTCCCCATCCCTTCCTCCCCATCCCTCCCTCCCCATCCCTTCCTCCCCATCCCTCCCTCCCCATCCCTCCCTCCCCATCCCTTCCTCCCCATCCCTCCCTCCCCATCCCTTCCTCCCCATCCCTTCCTCCCCATCCCTTCCTCCATCCCTTCCTCCATCCCTCCCCATCCCTCCCTCCCATCCCTCCCTCCCCATCCCTCCCCATCCCTCCCTCCCCATCCCTCCCTCCCCATCCCCCTCCCTCCCCATCCCTCCCTCCCCATCCCTCCCTCCCCATCCCTTCCTCCCCATCCCTTCCTCCCCATCCCTTCCTCCCCATCCCTTCCTCCCCATCCCTCCCTCCCCATCCCTCCTCCCCATCCCTTCCTCCCCATCCCTTCCTCCCCATCCCTTCCTCCCCATCCCTTCCTCCCCATCCCTTCCTCCCCCTCCCATCCCTCCCCCATCCCCCTCCCCATCCCTTCCTCCCCATCCCTCCCTCCCCATCCCTCCCTCCCCATCCCTCCCTCCCCATCCCTTCCTCCCCATCCCTCCCTCCCCATCCCTTCCTCCCCATCCCTTCCTCCCCATCCCTCCCTCCCCATCCCTTCCTCCCCATCCCTTCCTCCCCATCCCCCATCCTCCCCATCCCTCCCCATCCCTCCCCCCATCCCTCCTCCCCATCCCTCCCCATCCCTCCCTCCCCATCCCTCCCTCCCCATCCCATCCCCATCCCTCCTCCCCATCCCTTCCTCCCCATCCCTCCCTCCCCATCCCTCCCTCCCCATCCCTCCCTCCCCATCCCTTCCTCCCCATCCCTTCCTCCCCATCCCTTCCTCCCCATCCCTTCCTCCCCATCCTTCCTCCCCATC
>NC_088213.1:14680877-14808377 GCF_036934945.1 Oncorhynchus masou masou | reverse complement strand
CTACTGCAAGACTTGATGCCGCGTGTCGGCAACATTGTTACGCTCCTCAAAGTAAGAAAGTAGCCAGTTTGCGCTGTTGTTTTATTTCGCCTCAAGTAGACTTGTAACAAACTGGCGACATTTGTAGCAGCTGGCTAAATACGGCTTGCTACTTAGCTCACGTAGCTTCACTCCGCAACAGCTGATCTGACCTCAAACATCCTACCGATGGAAACGTACGGCTACGTGTGCGTTCTGCTCCTCTGCTCTTGTGTCGTGCTCGGTAAACCAACGCTAAGAAAAGAACGGGTCCACCACGACCCGTTAGAACTAATTAAACAAGCCAACGAAGACAACCAGAGCTTCCAATTCGATCATGAGGCCTTTCTGGGAAAGGAGGACGCTACTACTTTCGACCAGCTTACCCCGGAGGAGAGCAAAGACAGGCTTGGGTAAGGTTCCCCTGCAGACACTAGAGATACATGTGATACAATGCAGGGTCACTAAAGTGCAAAACTAGTTGAAAGACGACAGTTTATTCGGCTATTCTCGGTTCCATTATTCTCTGATAACTCTTCACGTTGGTGTCTTTGCGTCGCGAGGATCTCTATCTGGACAGCAAGCGGTGGTGACGCAACCAACCTCTGGTGCGTAATGTGAGCTATTGTCGCATGTCTCCACTGTTATGGGCCGCCTTAGTGGGTCACAATAGTCGCATATTCCTGTTAATGTATTTCGTGGTATCTTGGCTTTGGGTTATTAAAATTTCACAACTCGCCCAAGTGGTGCCTGAGACGTTTGCATGCTAGCAGACCCGCATGATATAACGGTACATTATTACGCTTTTAAATGTAGAGCGAGTGCTATTCGCTCACACACATTCCCCGGTCATATTATAATTGCAGAGTGCAGTTCTTAATTATGGATAATGCATTAAAGAAGCAAGAGGAGGTTTTGTGGTGTTGAGAGAGTTGGATAAAAGTTGAGAACCACGAGCAGAATCTTGTTCGGGGGTTTTAAATGTGTGTGGGAACCCATGGAACGTGTCAACGGCCGTGTGTTATTTCATAGAGAGACCTGTCTAGCTTCCTGTAGTTCTGTTTCATCTTTGCCACTGTTCAAATGACATGTTGGCTCTATGTTACTACACACGTTGGCTGAAATGGGCATAGGTTGTGTTGGCCCTTCTCCCTGAGAATTCCCTTTCCTGAATCGCATTGAGTGGGAGGACCCTCTTAACATCACAACGTGGCAACCAAGATAGATATAAATAAGTTTACCCTCGTTGGTGGAAAACTAACTTCCTAAATATAACACACACAATATTATTTAGGCACAAGTTCCTCCCAAAGCAAACATGTAACTCAATAATTTTTTATTCTCTCATCGCTGGCTGACAGTATTTATAAACTGATAGTGTTGTTTTACTAGAATGACTGCTTACTTATGCCCCTAAAGACATCAGCTCATGTCTCGGTTACCTTTTCTAAAGGAAATATATGGTCCATTATATTAAACTGCACCTATGTATGGCTGTGCATTATAATGAAAGGAAATGAACGATATACTATAGCAGTGTTTGTGTGCCCTCTGTATCCCACAGTAAGATAGTGGACCGGATAGACGGTGATGGAGATGGCTATGTCACCATCACTGAACTGAAGGCCTGGATCAAGCGGGTGCAGAAGCGTTACGTCTACGAGAACGTGGCCAAGGTGTGGACGGATTACGACCTCAACAAAGACAACAAGATCTCGTGGGATGAGTACAAGCAGGCTACCTATGGCTACTACCTGTGTAAGATATGATATGACCTGCTTATGACATGTTCTGTAAGATATGATATGACCTGCTTATGACATGTTCTGTCAGATATGACCTGCTTATGACATGTTCTGTCAGATATGACCTGCTTATGACATGTTCTGTCAGATATGACCTGCTTATGATATGTTCTGTCAGATATGACCTGCTTATGACATGTTCTGTCAGATATGACCTGCTTATGACATGTTCTGTCAGATATGACCTGCTTATGACATGTTCTGTCAGATATGACCTGCTTATGACATGTTCTGTCAGATATGACCTGCTTATGACATGTTCTGTCAGATATGACCTGCTTATGACATGTTCTGTCAGATATGATATGACCTGCTTATGACATGTTCTGTCAGATATGACCTGCTTATGACATGTTCTGTCAGATATGACCTGCTTATGACATGTTCTGTCAGATATGACCTGCTTATGACATGTTCTGTCAGATATGACCTGCTTATGACATGTTCTGTCAGATATGACCTGCTTATGACATGTTCTGTCAGATATGTTATGACCTGCATATGACATGTTCTGTCAGATATGCTATGACCTGCTTATGACATGTTCTGTCAGATATGCTATGACCTGCTTATGACATGTTCTGTCAGATATGACCTGCTTATGACATGTTCCGTCAGATATGACCTGCTTATGACATGTTCTGTCAGATATGACCTGCTTATGACATGTTCTGTCAGATAAGATATGACCTGCTTATGACATGTTCTGTCAGATATGATATGACCTGCTTATGACATGTTCTGTCAGATATGATATGACCTGCTTATGACATGTTCTGTCAGATATGATATGACCTGCTTATGACATGTTCTGTCAGATATGATATGACCTGCTTATGACATGTTCTATCAGATATGATATGACCTGCTTATGACATGTTCTATCAGATATGATATGACCTGCTTATGATATGTTCTGTAAGATATGACCTGCTTATGACATGTTCTGTCAGATATGATATGACCTGCTTATGACATGTTATGTAGCTGTTTCGACTGAAGATTCAATCAAATCCTCACCTCTCTCCTCTCTGGTTGTCTGACCCATGGCCCCTCTCTCCTCTCTGGTTGTCTGACCCATGGCCCCTCTCTACTCTCTGGTTGTCTGACCCATGGACCCTCTCTCCTCTCTGGTTGTCTGACCCATGGACCCTCTCTCCTCTCTGGTTGTCAGACCCATGGACCCTCTCTCCTCTCTGGTTGTCTGACCCATGGCCCCTCTCTACTCTCTGGTTGTCTGACCCATGGCCCCTCTCTACTCTCTGGTTGTCTGACCCATGGACCCTCTCTCCTCTCTGGTTGTCTGACCCATGGACCCTCTCTCCTCTCTGGTTGTCTGATCCATGGACCCTCTCTCCTCTCTGGTTGTCTGACCCATGGCCCCTCTCTCCTCTCTGGTTGTCAGACCCATGGCCCCTCTCTCCTCTCTGGTTGTCAGACCCATGGCCCCTCTCTCCTCTCTGGTTGTCTGACCCATGGACCCTCTCTCCTCTCTGGTTGTCTGACCCATGGACCCTCTCTCCTCTCTGGTTGTCAGACCCATGGACCCTCTCTCCTCTCTGGTTGTCTGACCCATGGACCCTCTCTCCTCTCTGGTTGTCTGACCCATGGACCCTCTCTCCTCTCTGGTTGTCTGACCCATGGACCCTCTCTCCTCTCTGGTTGTCTGACCCATGGACCCTCTCTCCTCTCTGGTTGTCTGACCCATGGACCCTCTCTCCTCTCTGGTTGTCTGACCCATGGACCCTCTCTCCTCTCTGGTTGTCTGACCCATGGACCCTCTCTCCTCTCTGGTTGTCTGACCCATGGACCCTCTCTCCTCTCTGGTTGTCTGACCCATGGACCCTCTCTCCTCTCTGGTTGTCTGACCCATGGACCCTCTCTCCTCTCTGGTTGTCTGACAGCTAACAATATCACACCTTCCATTCAAATTCATGACTGACCTAGTTATTTAAGCCAGCATCTCTACTTCAGTTGTTTGAACACCAACCACTTGTTTGTCTTTCCTCCAAGCTAACCCAGAGGAGTTTGAAGAGGCCACAGACCAGTTCAGCTTCAAGAAGATGCTGCCCAGGGACGAGAGGAGATTTCAAACAGCTGATCTGGATGGAGATCTGGCAGCTGATAGAGAAGAGTTCACCTCCTTCCTCCACCCAGAGGAGTTTGACCACATGAAGGACATCGTGGTCCTGGTTAGTGTTCCAAATCTGACCTGAGATGTCTAGTGTTGGCCTGGATGACCAGCCTGTTTCTGCTCCCTTAGCAAAAATTAGTTGGCTAATGCAGAAACTCTCACATGGGTTGTGGTAATGTATCAGTAGATGGAGAAACCGCAAACTCCACAGCAGCCTAGAAAACGGATTTGAGAACCTCTGAACTTGTTATGGGATTAAGTTTAAACAAAATGTAGTAAATCAGGGCTGTATTTGAGAAGCAGCTTGAAACCCTGAGTTATGTGAAAAGTTCACAGCTGTATTGAAAACTCCTCATCGTACTCTATAGATGAGTTGACTGGCTTTCTGAAAATGTTTTGTAGTTCTTGGAACAGATGAGAGTTTCTGTGAAATCTGTTTCTGTCTGATGTCCCACTAGGAGTGCTCTGCATTCAGATCCCGCTCTCTAATGACACTTAACTCAGCCTGGAAATTCTGTGTAGATGTTTTGGAACAGGTCTCGTGGGACAAACCGACCCATGCCACTTAAATATAAAACTGACAGCGCTGAACAGTCGCGTGGCAAACATGGAGAAACTAATGCACTCGGCTTCTGTCTTCATGAAAATTGTAATACCCACTTGACAGAGTTAATTATTGATGGTTCATTTTTCAGAAATGTTTCTGGGTTGCCTCTTGGTCAGTGTTGTCTTCATTGAGTGTGGTGATCACACCTTGTGGTTGTAGTCAATAGGGGCAGTCTTTCCAAGTCAGACCCAAGCCATGACCGTTAGGTCACATCCATGTTGTTATTATTGGGTAATATGACGTGCCTACTCCCTACCATAGTAGGCCCATAACCCCTATACCACTCTAGTGTTGCAGAGGAGATGAACCCCTATACTACTGGTGTTGTAGAGGAGATGAACCCCTATACTACTGGTGTTGTAGAGGAGATGAACCTCTATACTACTGGTGTTGTAGAGGAGATGAACCTCTATACTACTGGTGTTGTAGAGGAGATGAACCTCTATACTACTTGTGTTGTAGAGGAGATGAACCTCTATACTACCTAGTGTTGTAGAGGAGATGAACCTCTATACTACCTAGTGTTGTAGAGGAGATGAACCTCTATACTACTTGTGTTGTAGAGGAGATGAACCCCTATACTACCGGTGTTGTTGAGGAGATGAACCTCTATACTACCGGTGTTGTAGAGGAGATGAACCTCTATACTACTGGTGTTGTAGAGGAGATGAACCTCTATACTACTGGTGTTGTAGAGGAGATGAACCCCTATACTACTGGTGTTGTAGAGGAGATGAACCCCTATACTACTGGTGTTGTAGAGGAGATGAACCTCTATACTACTGGTGTTGTAGAGGAGATGAACCCCTATACTACTGGTGTTGTAGAGGAGATGAACCCCTATACTACTGGTGTTGTAGAGGAGATGAACCTCTATACTACTGGTGTTGTAGAGGAGATGAACCCCTATACTACTGGTGTTGTAGAGGAGATGAACCCCTATACTACTGGTGTTGTAGAGGAGATGAACCTCTATACTACTGGTGTTGTAGAGGAGATGAACCTCTATACTACTGGTGTTGTAGAGGAGATGAACCTCTATACTACTGGTGTTGTAGAGGAGATGAACCTCTATACTACTGGTGTTGTAGAGGAGATGAACCCCTATACTACTGGTGTTGTAGAGGAGATGAACCCTATACTACTGGTGTTGTAGAGGAGATGAACCTCTATACTACCGGTGTTGTAGAGGAGATGAACCTCTATACTACCGGTGTTGTAGAGGAGATGAACCCCTATACTACTGGTGTTGTAGAGGAGATGAACCCCTATACTACTGGTGTTGTAGAGGAGATGAACCTCTATACTACTGGTGTTGTAGAGGAGATGAACCTCTATACTACCGGTGTTGTAGAGGAGATGAACCTCTATACTACCGGTGTTGTAGAGGAGATGAACCTCTATACTACCGGTGTTGTAGAGGAGATGAACCTCTATACTACCGGTGTTGTAGAGGAGATGAACCCCTATACTACTGGGGTTGTAGAGGAGATGAACCCCTATACTACTGGTGTTGTAGAGGAGATGAACCCCTATACTACTGGTGTTGCAGAGGAGATGAACCCCTATACTACCGGTGTTGTAGAGGAGATGAACCCCTATACTACCGGTGTTGTAGAGGAGATGAACCCCTATACTACTGGTGTTGTAGAGGAGATGAACCTCTATACTACTGGTGTTGTAGAGGAGATGAACCCCTATACTACTGGTGTTGTAGAGGAGATGAACCTCTATACTACTGGTGTTGTAGAGGAGATGAACCCCTATACTACTGGTGTTGTAGAGGAGATGAACCCCTATACTACTGGTGTTGTAGAGGAGATGAACCTCTATACTACTGGTGTTGTAGAGGAGATGAACCTCTATACTACTGGTGTTGTAGAGGAGATGAACCCCTATACTACTGGTGTTGTAGAGGAGATGAACCTCTATACTACTGGTGTTGTAGAGGAGATGAACCCCTATACTACTGGTGTTGTAGAGGAGATGAACCCCTATACTACTGGTGTTGTAGAGGAGATGAACCTCTATACTACTGGTGTTGTAGAGGAGATGAACCTCTATACTACCGGTGTTGTAGAGGAGATGAACCCATATACTACCGGTGTTGTAGAGGAGATGAACCTCTATACTACCGGTGTTGTAGAGGAGATGAACCTCTATACTACTGGTGTTGTAGAGGAGATGAACCTCTATACTACTGGTGTTGTAGAGGAGATGAACCCCTATACTACTGGTGTTGTAGAGGAGATGAACCCCTATACTACTGGTGTTGTAGAGGAGATGAACCTCTATACTACCGGTGTTGTAGAGGAGATGAACCTCTATACTACTGGTGTTGTAGAGGTGATATCCTAGATGAGTCCTGCTATGGAGAGGTCTATATTAATTATGTTCTATATTTTAATAACACATGTTTATTATTAGTCATCCAGTTCCCAGGGTAAGTGGTCTTTCATCTTTCAGTAGGATCAGCAGGGGCATTTATAACCTGCTTGAAGCATGGTGTATGTATGTGTGTGTGTTGTCACCGGCCTGTGACAGTGTGAAGCTGTTTTGGCTGGTAAGGGGGGTGACTGCATTTTGAGGTAGTGATGGCATTCCCCTCTTCTTACAACTGCTAAAGTTCCAACCTGAAGCCTCGTTCACATTACCCATAAGCGCTCTTGGCTTGCTTGACTTGCTATAAAGTTAGAGAAACAAGTTGAGGAAAGAAAAAGTAACGAAACATAACATGTTTCATCACCTGAAACAATATATTTATCCTGTCTTGAATAAAAAGGTCATATTTTGCAATATCCCAAAATAAATGCAATCTCTGAGGAGAGACAGGGTATCCTCCATTTTGCCTTACAAAACACTACACTGGTCGGTTCAGTAGCAGGGCAAGACTCCGTGAAGATGACGTAGGGCTTAATGAAATAAGTCACGATGTAAACGGGGCATTAGGGAGTCCGTCACGACATCTTCTCTTAACAACTGCACAACCTTAGAGAGGCAGTCATGCAAATAGAAGTTAAATCCCAAACGATGGAATACAACAGAAGGATTGTGCAATGTTGACAAGATGAGTTGTCACTGTAAACATACCTAAGAGACTGTATAGGGATGGCTCACAACTTTAAAAACATACCTAAGAGACTGTATAGGGATGGCTAACTTTAATAACATACCTAAGAGACTGTATAGGGAACAACTTTAATAACATACCTAAGAGACTGTATAGGGATGGCTCACAACTTTAAAAACATACCTAAGAGACTGTATAGGGATGGCTCACAACTTTAATAACATACCTAAGAGACTGTATAGGGATGGCTCACAACTTTAAAAACATACTAAGAGACTGTAAGAGACTAACATACCTAAGAGAGGGATGGCTCACAACTTTAAAAACATACCTAAGAGACTGTATAGGGATGGCTCACAACTTTAAAAACATACCTAAGAGACTGTATAGGGATAAAAACATAAGAGACTGTATAGGGATGGCTCACAACTTTAACTTTAAAAACATACCTAAGAGACTGTATAGGGATGGCATCACTGTATAGGGAACTTTAAAAACATACCTAAGAGACTGTATAGGGATGGCTCACAACTTTAAAAACATACCTAAGAGACTGTATAGGGATGGCTCACAACTTTAAAAACATACCTAAGAGACTGTATAGGGATGGATGGCATACCTAAGAGACTGTATAGGGAACTTTAAAAACATACCTAAGAGACTGTATAGGGATGGATACCTAAGAGACTGTATAGGGATGGCTCACAACTTTAAAAACATACCTAAGAGACTGTATAGGGATGGCTCACAACTTTAAAAACATACCTAAGAGACTGTATAGGGATGGCTCACAACTTTAATAACATACCTAAGAGACTGTATAGGGATGGCTCACAACTTTAAAAACATACTAAGAGACTGTATAGGGACACAACTTTAAAAACATACCTAAGAGACTTAAAAACATTTCCTCATCAATCTACACACAATACCTCATAATGACAAAGCAAAAATAGTTTTTTAGAACTTTTAGCAAATGTACATTTAAAAAAAACACACAAACTGGTTCCTAATTGCCATAAGTATTCAGAACCTGATTTGGGAAGGCACACACATGTCTACATAAGGTCCCACAGTTGACTGTGCATGTCAGAGCAAAAACCAAGCCCCGAGGTGGAAGGAATTGTCCGTAGAGCTCCGAGACAGGATTGTGTCGAGGTACAGATCTGGGGAAGGGTACCAAAAAATGTCGGCAGCATTGAAGAACCCCAAGAACACAGTGGCCTCCATCATTCTTAAATGGAAGAAGTTTGGAACCACTAAGACTCTTCCTAGAGCTGGCCACCCGGCCAAACTGAGCAATCGGGGGAGAAGGGCCTTGGTCAGGGAGGTGACCAATAACCCGATGGTCACTCTGACAGAGCTCCAGAGTTCCTCTTTGGAGATGGGAGAACCTTCTAGAAGGACTACCATCTTCTCTGCAGCACTCCACCAATCATGCATTTATAGTTGAGTGGCCAGACGGAAGCCGCCACTCAGTAAAAGGCACATGAAAGCCTGCTTGGATTTAGCTAAAATGCAAAGGATTCTCAGACAATGGGAAACATGATTCTCTGGTCTGATGAAACCAAGATTGAACTCTTTGGCCTGAATGCCAAGTGTCGCGTCTGGAGGAAACCTGGTACCATCCCTACGGTGAAGCTTGGTGGTGGCAGCATCATTCTGTGGGTATGTTTTTCAGCGACAGTGACTGGGAGACTAGCCAGGATTGAAGGAAAGATGAACGGAGCAAAATACAGAGAGATTCTTGATGAAAACCTGCTCCAGAGCGTACCTCACAGGGTCGAGGGTTCACCTTCCAACAGGACAACGACCTGAAGCACACAGCCAAGACAACGCAGGAGTGGCTTTGGGACAAGTCTCAATGTTCTTGAGTGGCCCAGCCAGAGCCCGGACTTGAACCCAATCGAACACCTCCTGGAGAGACCTAAAAATAGCTGTGTAGTAACGCTCCCCAACCAACCTGACACAGCTTGAGAGGATCTGCAGAGAAGAATGGGAGAAACTCCCCAAATACAGGTGTGCCAAGCTTGTAGCGTCATTCCCAAGAAGACTTGAGGCTGTAATCGCTGCCAAAGGTGCTTCAATTAAAGTACAGAGTAAATGGTCTGAATACTTATGTAAATGTAATATGTCTGTTTTACATTTTTTTATACATTTGCTAAGATTTCTAAATCTGTTTTTGGTTTGTCATTATAGGTTATTGCGTGTAGATTGATGATGGGGGAAACTATTTAGTCCATTTTAGAATAAGGCTGTAAAGTAACAATGTGGAAAAAGTCAAGGGGTCTGAATACTTTCCTAATGCACTGTATATACAATCCATTCTTCCAGATAAACAGCTGGTTAGATATATCTCAAATTACGCAAGTAAAGCAACCATAGATTGTTCCAAAGGAAGTGTGTAAAATCTCATCTCTGAAAACAGACATGGTCTCTAATCCAGGAGGTTAGCTGATCATCAGCAGTGGCTGTGTAATCGTTGTGTCACTCTGCCAGCCCAGCTGTAAGCAGAGCCTCGTAGCTCGACTCATACTGCCTGGGGCTGTGTGTTTTATCTTTTATTACTGTCAGTAGTGAGAGTCCCACTGCCATTGACCTCTGTGTCCCCCTTTTATGACATCATTGCCTGTTTTTGCGTGCAGGAGACTCTGGAGGACATTGATAAGAATGGAGACGGACATGTGGACGAGGATGAGTATATTGGTGAGTTGGGGAGGCGTGACTGGGGTTGACACTGCATCAGAAGACTAACCCTTCATGAACACAGGTTACAGGTCATTTTCACTCACTTCATAATTTTTATTTATTTATTTTTCCTTTTTCAGTGGAATTTCCTTTTTTTTACACACGAGGACAGGTCTACCCTCATTTTAATGCAAAACTATTTTTAACCAATTTGTGTAATTATTTTCTCCACAAACTATATCATGTTCTTATGGTATATTGGAAGTGTTTACAAGGTTTGGTGTTAGTATCTCCTGGGTCTTCCAGACTAGAGGAAGAGTTCCTAATACAAGATGTGGGCAACCCCATGAGCTCTGTGACCTGATTAGGAATCAAAGGCCTGTTTGTTGGTTGCTTTGGGAAACTCTGCTGTGACGCTGCAGTCTGCTGACTTAGTCTCAGTCTGCCTATTCAAGGATTCCACTGTTCCTTTTTGGTTGTGTTTTTACAGGAATATCCACTTAGAAACTGCTTAGAAACATCACATAGCTTGTATACCGTTAGTAGAGTTTTGATTACAGGTCCTTATAGTAAATGACTTCTACAGGGAATGCAGATGAACAAACAATGATTTACAACATTTTTACTAATGGTTAACAAACTATTTGGTTACGGTTAGTTACTTAGTTACGAAAGCATACTTTCAAACAAAGTGTTCGCTTTTGACCTTCCTGAGTATGTCATCCCATATCTTCCTGTGTCATTGCAGCGGACATGTTTTCCCATGAGGAGGGCGGTCCAGAACCAGACTGGGTCAGAACGGAGCGAGACCAGTTCTCTGACTTCCGGGACCTGAACAAGGACGGAAAGATGGACGTGGCGGAGATTCGCCACTGGATCCTGCCCCAGGACTACGATCACGCCATGGCAGAGGCCCGACATCTGGTCTACGAGTCAGACCAGGACAAGGTAGTGATCCTATAACCTAGTCTACGAGTCAGACCAGGACAAGGTAGTGATCCTATAACCTAGTCTACGAGTCAGACCAGGACAAGGTAGTGATCCTATAACCTAGTCTACGAGTCAGACCAGGACAAGGTAGTGATCCTATAACCTAGTCTACGAGTCAGACCAGGACAAGGTACTGATCCTGTAACCTAGTCTACGAGTCAGACCTGATCCTATAACCAGTATGAGTCAGACCAGGACAAGGTACTGATCCTATAACCTAGTCTACGAGTCAGACCAGGACAAGGTACTGATCCTATAACCTAGTCTGAGTCAGACCAGGACAAGGTTGTGAGGACAGACCAGGGTGATCCTGTGATCCGAGTCAACCTGTCATAGTCTGAGTCAGACCAGGACAGGTAGTGATCCAGGATAACCTAGTCTAGTCTGAGTCAGACCAGGACACGGTACTGAGGTCTGAGTCAGTGATCCTGAGTCAGATAGGACTACTGATCCTGTAACCTAGTCTGAGTCAGACCAGGACAAGGTACTGATCCTATAACCTAGTCTACGAGTCAGACCAGGACAAGGTAGTGATCCTATAACCTAGTCTGAGTCAGACCAGGACAAGGTACTGATCCTGTAACCTAGTCTACGAGTCAGACCAGGACAAGGTAGTGATCCTGTAACCTAGTCTACGAGTCAGACCAGGACAAGGTAGTGATCCTGTAACCTAGTCAACGAGTCAGACCAGGACAAGGTAGTGATCCTGTAACCTAGTCTGAGTCAGACCAGGACACGGTACTGATCCTATAACCTAGTACGAGTCAGACCAGGACAGGACAAGTCAGACCAGGACAAGGTAGTGATCCTATAACCTAGTCTACCTGTCGAGTCAGACCAGGACAAGGTAGTGATCTAGTCTGAGTAACCTAGTGATCTAGAGTCAGACCAGGACAAGGTACTGATCCTGTAACCTAGTCTACGAGTCAGACCAGGACAAGGTATTGATCCTATAACCTAGTATGAGTCAGACCAGGACAAGGTACTGATCCTATAACCTAGTCTACGAGTCAGACCAGGACAAGGTACTGATCCTATAACCTAGTCTGAGTCAGACCAGGACAAGGTTGTGATCCTTTAACCTAGTCTACGAGTCAGACCAGGACAAGGTAGTGATCCTATAACCTAGTCTGAGTCAGACCAGGACAAGGTAGTGATCCTGTAACCTGAGTCAGACCAGGACACGGTCTGATCCTATAACCTAGTCTACGAGTCAGACCAGGACAAGGTAGTGATCCTGACAACGAGTCAGACCAGGACAAGGTAGTGATCCTGTAACCTAGTCTGAGTCAGACCAGGACAAGGTAGTGATCCTGTAACCTAGTCTGAGTCAGACCAGGACAAGGTAGTGATCCTATAACCTAGTCTGAGTCAGACCAGGACAAGGTAGTGATCCTGTAACCTAGTCTGAGTCAGACCAGGACAAGGTAGTGATCCTATAACCTGAGTCAGACCAGGACAGTCTGATCCTGTAACCAGGACAGACCAGGTAGTACTGATCCTGTAACCTAGTCTACGAGTCAGACCAGGACAAGGTAGTGATCCTATAACCTAGTCTGAGTCAGACCAGGACAAGGTACTGATCCTGTAACCTAGTCTACGAGTCAGACCAGGACAAGGTAGTGATCCTGTAACCTAGTCTGAGTCAGACCAGGACACGGTACTGATCCTATAACCTAGTCTACGAGTCAGACCAGGACAAGGTAGTGATCCTGTAACCTAGTCAACGAGTCAGACCAGGACAAGGTAGTGATCCTATAACCTGAGTCAGACCAGGACAAGGTAGTGATCCTGTAACCTAGTCAACGAGTCAGACCAGGACAGGACAAGTCTGAGTAGGTACTGATCCTATAACCTAGTCTACGAGTCAGACCAGGACAAGGTAGTGATCCTGTAACCTAGTCAACGAGTCAGACCAGGACAAGGTAGTGATCCTATAACCTAGTCTACGAGTCAGACCAGGACAAGGTACTGATCCTATAACCTAGTCTGAGTCAGACCAGGACAAGGTAGTGATCCTATAACCTAGTCTACGAGTCAGACCAGGACAAGGTACTGATCCTATAACCTAGTCTGAGTCAGACCAGGACAAGGTAGTGATAACCTAGTCTACGAGTCAGACCAGGACAAGGTAGTGATCCTATAACCTAGTCTACGAGTCAGACCAGGACAAGGTACTGATCCTATAACCTAGTCTGAGTCAGACCAGGACAAGGTAGTGATCCTATAACCTAGTCTAGTCAGACCAGGACAATACTGATCCTATAACCTAGTCTACGAGTCAGACCAGGACAAGGTAGTGATCCTATAACCTAGTCTACGAGTCAGACCAGGACAAGGTACTGATCCTATAACCTAGTCTACGAGTCAGACCAGGACAAGGTAGTGATCCTATAACCTAGTCTACGAGTCAGACCAGGACACGGTACTGATCCTATAACCTAGTCTACGAGTCAGACCAGGACAAGGTAGTGATCCTATAACCTAGCTACGAGTCAGACCAGGACAAGGTACTGATCCTATAACCTAGTCTACGAGTCAGACCAGGACAAGGTAGTGATCCTATAACCTAGTCTACGAGTCAGACCAGGACAAGGTACTGATCCTGTAACCTAGTCTACGAGTCAGACCAGGACAAGGTACTGATCCTGTAACCTAGTCTACGAGTCAGACCAGGACAAGGTAGTGATCCTGTAATCTAGTCTACGAGTCAGACCAGGACAAGGTACTGATCCTGTAACCTAGTCTACGAGTCATACCAGGACAAGGTACTGATCCTATAGCCTAGTCTGAGTCAGACCAGGACAAGGTAGTGATCCTATAACCTAGTCTACGAGTCAGACCAGGACAAGGTACTGATCCTATAACCTAGTCTGAGTCAGACCAGGACAAGGTAGTGATCCTATAACCTAGTCTACGAGTCAGACCAGGACAAGGTACTGATCCTATAACCTAGTCTACGAGTCAGACCAGGACAAGGTAGTGATCCTATAACCTAGTCTACGAGTCAGACCAGGACAAGGTAGTGATCCTATAACCTAGTCTACGAGTCAGACCAGGACAAGGTAGTGATCCTATAACCTAGTCTACGAGTCCTGATCCTATAACCTAGTCTACGAGTCAGACCAGGACAAGGTAGTGATCCTATAACCTAGTCTACGAGTCAGACCAGGACAAGGTACTGATCCTGTAACCTAGTCTACGAGTCAGACCAGGACAAGGTAGTGATCCTATAACCTAGTCTATGAGTCAGACCAGGACAGGTACTGATAACCTAGTCTACGAGTCAGACCAGGACAAGGTACTGATCCTCTAACCTAGTCTGAGTCAGACCAGGACAAGGTAGTGATAACCTAGTCTGTCAGACCAGGACAAGGTACTGATCCTATAACCTAGTCTGAGTCAGACCAGGACAAGGTAGTGATCCTATAACCTAGTCTACGAGTCAGACCAGGACAAGGTACTGATCCTATAACCTAGTCTACGAGTCAGACCAGGACAAGGTAGTGATCCTATAACCTAGTCTACGAGTCAGACCAGGACAAGGTACTGATCCTGTAACCTAGTCTACGAGTCAGACCAGGACAGGGTACTGATCCTATAACCTAGTCTACGAGTCAGACCAGGACAAGGTACTGATCCTGTAACCTAGTCTACGAGTCAGACCAGGACAAGGTAGTGATCCTGTAACCTAGTCTACGAGTCAGACCAGGACACGGTACTGATCCTATAACCTAGTCTACGAGTCAGACCAGGACAAGGTAGTGATCCTATAACCTAGTCTACGAGTCAGACCAGGACAAGGTACTGATCCTGTAACCTAGTCTACGAGTCAGACCAGGACAAGGTACTGATCCTATAACCTAGTCTACAAGTCAGCCCAATATGACAAACGATTGTTTAAGTTTTCACTCCTCTTTACCAATTTTCTGGCTGGTAATATTATGTAGGACACTTTTTTTATAATGTCTTAGCTGTCAAAATGGAGGGATTGAATTTCAAGTGTTAGTTCTTTAGTGGTAGGAGATCTAATCGACTCTTTGTAAACCTGACTGGGTTCTCTCTTCTCAGGACACAATGCTGACCAAGGAGGAGATCCTGGAGAACTGGAACATGTTTGTAGGAAGTCAGGCCACCAACTATGGAGAAGACCTGACCAAGAACCATGATGAACTCTGAGCATAGTTTATTGTTGTGTTTGTGGCAGGGCGGTCGGACCTCAGCTGAGCATCGTCAACCTCGACCACAAACTTGTCTGGTCCTCAGCCTTATCCTGCTAAATGTCATCCGTTGAACACAAACATAGTTCCAACGCTGCAGTAACCCCCCCGAGGGGAGGGGCCAAGGAATAGTCTGTTCCTACCACTGACGGTCCAGGTCCTCCTGAGCGGCTGGACCGGGTTTGGTCCTGTTTCTGACATTTAGGAACAGTGATTGACCACACCCAACCTCCTTGCGACTGCCTTTGACGTTGCTTATCAGCCAGACTCCCATCTGGTTTAGCAGCCTTTTACATCTCTATACACAGATCATCACATCACCATATTTGACCGTTTGATCATTTCCCTTATTGTCTTTTCTTTCAACCTTACATGATTTTAGCAGAGATGAGAACATAGGGTTGATCTTCAGGAATATTTGATTTGATTGTGGTTCCAATGTGAAAACGAAGCACAACCTAGAATACTCTAATTCTATTTATTTAGTCATTTAACTTGAGGAGGTGAAGAAGCCTGGGATGTATAAGAGTTAGACAGAGGTCAATGTGTGTTTACGAAGGCTGCCTACTTGTTGAACTTGTCAGATATCACTACACACGTTGTTTTTATACAGTGGACACATATGTTGTTTTTGTTTTGCTGGCCAGTAAAGACTATTTTATAAATCAGATATTTTGTGTAGTGCTCTTGGATTTGCGAGCTTCCTGTTGTTTTAGGATCTCTTACTAACACCCATCTAAATGATATGCTCTTTGCACGCATCTTTTCCCTATACAGTCTGTGAAAACATTCATTTTAATCACTTTTGCTTAGTTCGCTTGTTTGTTTTATACACTTAAGGCCTGTGTAAAAATGTAATATGAGTTTCATGCAAAATAACCAGGCCATTGTCATGATGAAAATGTAAGTTTAGCCTTTTCGTTGTTATGGGAGTTTTGGAGTGATGTAAAATGACTTGAAACGCAGAAGAGGGGTTCCAGAGTACTGTATGTGTGTCCTCCATTACCTCAAAGCTGCTTCTCATATTGACACTATTGTTCACGTCGTAAGATGGGACTTCCTGTTAGATCACTTCCTCTTGTACCATGCCAAATGTACTCCCTTGTGTATATTCATGTTTTAGAAAAAGAAACCAATTTTCCCATTCTTGTCTAGTTTGTATCTCTATGACGACTCACATATTTTTTTATATGTACCTTTTTTTCTCTGTATGAGAAGTTAAGCCAAGGTTTGTCTCTGTATGAGAAGTTAAGCCAAGGTTTTTCTCTGTATGAGAAGTTAAGCCAAGGTTTGTCTCTGTATGAGAAGTTAAGCCAAGGTTTTTCTCTGTATGAGAAGTTAAGCCAAGGTTTTCTCTGTATGAGAAGTTAAGCCAAGGTTTGTCTCTGTATGAGAAGTTAAGCCAAGGTTTGTCTCTGTATGAGAAGTTAAGCCAAGGTTTTCTCTGTATGAGAAGTTAAGCCAAGGTTTTTCTCTGTATGAGAAGTTAAGCCAAGGTTTGTCTCTGTATGAGAAGTTAAGCCAAGGTTTGTCTCTGTATGAGAAGTTAAGCCAAGGTTTGTCTCTGTATGAGAAGTTAAGCCAAGGTTTGTCTCTGTATGAGAAGTTAAGCCAAGGTTTTTCCAGAACCTAGGAATAAACCTAGAGAGGAACCAGGCTATGAGGGGTGGCCAGTCCTCTTCTGGCTGTGCCAGGTGGAGATTATAACAGAACATGGCCAAGATGTTCAAATGTTCATAAATGACCAGCAGGGTCAAATAATAATAATCACAGTAGCTGTCGAGGGTGCAACAGGTCAGCACCTCAGGAGTAAATGTCAGTTGGCTTTTCATAGCCGATCATTGATAGTATCTCTACCACTCCTGCTGTCTCTAGAGAGTTGAAAACAGCAGGTCTGGGACAGGTAGCACGTCCGGTGAACAGGTCAGGGTTCCATAGCCGCAGGCAGAATAGTTGTAACTGGAGCAGCAGCACGACCAGGTGAACCGGGAACAGAAAGGAGTCATCATGCTAGGTAGTCATGAGGCATGGTCCTAGGGCTCAGGTGCTCTGAGAGAGAAAAAGAAAGAAAGAGAATTAGAGAGAGCATACTTAAATTCACACAGGACACCGGACAGCAGAAATACTCCAGATATAACAGACTGACCCTAGCCCCCCGACACAAACTACTGCAGCATAAATACTGGAGGCTGAGACAGGAAGGGTCAGGAAACACTGTGGCCCCATCCGATAATACCCCCGGACGGGGCCAAACAGGCAAGATATAACCCCACCCACTTTGACAAAGCACAGCCCCCACACCACTGGAGGGATATCTTCCACCACCAACTTACCATCCTGAGACAAGGCCGAGTACAGCCCACAAAGATCTCCGCCACGGCACAACCCAAGGGGGGCGCCAACCCAGACCAGAAGATCTGCTGTTACAAGTTGTTCCATATAGGTCTCTGCTAAGCTCAGTTGTAGGATTGGTACCTCTTGTTTGAGTTTAGGGCCTGGGAAAGGGTACAGTCATAAACACGGTCTGGCAGAGAGCTGGAGAGATTGGGTATCATTTGAAGCAGGACAAACACACAGAGAAACAAACACCAATTTAAACACCTTTCACATCCCACACACAAAATAGGCTTTATGTTTTTTCTGTCTGTGTCTTTCTGTCTGTCTATGTCTGTCTATCTGTCTGTGTCTGTCTGTCTGTGTCTTTCTGTCTGTCTATCTGTCTGTGTCTCTGTCTGTCTGTGTCTGTCTCTCTATCTCTGTCTGTCTGTCTGTCTGTCTGTCTTGTCTGTCTGTGTCTGTCTCTCTGTATCTATCTATCTGTCTCTATCAATCTCTCTGTCTGTCTTTCTGTCTCTGTATCTATCTCTTTCTGTCTGTGTCTGTCTCTCTCTCTTCGTCTCTCTCTGGTGTATAAACACCACTAGCAGTTACCCTCACTCTCACGCTATTTTCTTTCTCTCCTCTTGTTCTTAGTCTTGCTCTCACGCTTTCTATTTCTCTCTGACACAGGCGAGCACTCAGCACAGCTGTGATCAGAGCTTAACAAGTCATTCTATTGTCTTGGATGACTCAAACAGCCTGTCATTTCCCACCATTACAGCTACTGGAGACCTGTTAAGACCCCTATCCCGTAGCTACAGGTGTACCTGTTAAATATCAATCCTTGTGTGTGAGACCGACCAGCTTACTGGCTGCTACTGCTTGGCTACAGGCCAAACGGTCCACGGGGCCACTGACTTGCTAATTGATTTTCCACTACAGGTTGCTGAAGTGTGTGTGTGTGTTTATATACACACAAGCACTGGTGTGCTTGCCGGTTCGTTGGCATGCCTCCACTAATGTTTGTACATCTGTCTATTTGACTGAGTGAGTGTTAAAACACGAGACACGGGTGTTCTGTTGACACTGTCACTGACTAAATGAAACACACACACACTGTTAGCAGGGATCGGGTGAATCTGACTACAGTCGCTCCTGGCTGTTCCAGTGGAACTCTCCAATGTAACTGAGAAAGCCACCCAGCATGGTCTGTCCCCTCTGTCCTCTCATGTGGAATATACGGGTGGAGACGTGTGTCTGTTAGCATGACAAGTGGAGCAGGACCAATGTGATGAAGCTCATTAGGAACTAGAGATGGCTGTGTACTGTGTGTGTTAGGCTGTCATTCTGTTTTAATAGAGGGCCTTGTTGCAGATTCCATGGAACGCCATAGAATAAGAGGTCATCTTGTATGCTAGCATTTCTTACCAGGCACTCTGGAATGGGGATAAGGCACCGAATGTCTTTGAGGTGGTTTAATATTGTGGAAGCTAGGTATCTTAAGGTGGCGGTTTAGTTTTATGTTGTGGAAGCTAGGTGTCTCGAGGTGGCAGTTTAGTTTCATATTGTGGAAGCTAGGTGTCTCGAGGTGGCAGTTTAGTTTCATATTGTGGAAGCTAGGTGTCTCGAGGTGGCGGTTTAGTTTCATATTGTGGAAGCTAGGTGATGGTTTAGTTTCATATTGTGGAAGCTAGGTATCTTAAGGTGGTGGTTTAGTTTAATTTTGTGGAAGCTAGGTGTCTCGAGGTGGCGGTTTAGTTTCAAATTGTGGAAGCTAGGTGTCTCGAGGTGGCGGTTTAGTTTCAAATTGTGGAAGCTAGGTGGAAGCGAGGTGGTGGCTTAGTTTCATATTGTGGAAGCTAGGTGGAATCCTGGTGTCTCGAGGTGGTGGTTTAGTTTCATATTGTGGAAGCTAGGTGTCTCGAGGTGGCGGTTTAGTTTCCTATTTTGGAAGCTAAGTGTCTCGAGGTGGTGGTTTAGTTTAATATTGTGGTAGCTTGGTGTCTCGAGGTGGTTGTTTAGTTTCATATTGTGGAAGCTAGGTGTCTCGGTGTTGGCTTAGTTTCATATTGTGGTAGCTAGGTGACACGGTTAGTTTAATATTGTGGTAGCTAGGTGACACCTTTAGTTTAATATTGTGGTAGCTAGGTGACACAGTTAGTTTAATATTGTGGTAGCTAGGTGATGCGGTTAGTTTAATATTGTGGTAGCTAGGTGATGCCGTTAGTTTAATATTGTGGTAGCTAGGTGATGCCGTTAGTTTAATATTGTGGTAGCTAGGTGATGCCGTTAGTTTAATATTGTGGTAGCTAGGTGATGCCGTTAGTTTAATATTGTGTTATCTAGGTGACTATGTTTTATGCTTGGTATTTTAATTGACATTCCTTTGACATTTTCCAAGTTTAGTGAATCTGTGACCAGCAGTGAATTTGTATATAATCCCATTCTAGTTGGCTGATGTTGAGTATTTCATAAATAACTAACAGGTAAACCATTTCTAGGAATCCCATGTTGTAACCCATGAATAGTGATTCGTTTAGGGATACATTTAAATGTCTGACATTCGACACCGATTTTGAGTAATTGTCTTTTTTAAATAAAAATAAAAACATTTTAGTAATTTAGGAGACACTTAACCCTAACTGCTCCTGTAAATCGCTCTGGATAAGTGCCTTGGTCAAGGACATATCGACAGATTTTTCACCTAGTCGGTTCAGGGATTCAAACCAGCGGCCTTTAGGTTACTGGCCAAACACTCTTAACTGCTAGGCTACCTGCCACCTCTGTGGAATATGGAAATACGAACAAATATAAGTGCCTGGAGTGATATCTGAATGTCCTACTTCCTCTTGGGTCTTCACGAAGAGAGACATTACACTTTATAATGGTTGGTTTTTCTGTGGTTTAGTAAATCATTTGAGGTCTGGAGTCAGGCATTTAAATAATCCCGGTATAAAAATACTAAGTAGTTTAATATGACGATCCACACAACGTGTGTGTGTGAGAGGTTCTTTGGTATATATTCTTTGGTTTCTTTGTACGCTCACCTCGCAGTTATGTTTAACAGCCTGCTGTTTGAAAGCAGGCTGTTAATCATTCACACTGTGTGTGTGTGTACAGGCATGCTCTCAGAGGGCTCTCATATAAGTGTCTTTATGGAACAGCCCCTCTCCAGTGATGATAATGAGCCCTGTGGGTGAGGAGGAGGGGGGAGGGGGGAGGGGTAATGGGCATATTAATGCTGTCAGCCCCTCAAACTCACAAGCACACACTCATTTTTACACACACAAACACAAAGTAAGCCTACATCATACCACTGAAACAGTGATGGTGTTTTCTAAGAAACTGTAGGCTTTTAGATTTGGGGCGAGGGCCAACCAAAGCAGTAAAAAAAGGCTTTTAGATTTGGGGCGAGGGCCAACCAAAGCAGTAACAAAAGGCCTTTAGATTTGGGGCGAGGGCAAACCAAAGCAGTAACAAAAGGCCTTTAGTTTAGGGGCGAGGCCAACCAAAGCAGTAACAAAAGGCCTTTAGATTTGGGGCGAGGGCCAACCAAAGCAATAACAAAAGGCCTTTACTTTTGCGGCGAGGGCCAACCAAAGCAGTAACAAAAGGCCTTTAGTTTTGGGGCGAGGGCCAACCAAAGCAGTAACAAAAGGCCTTTAGTTTTGGGGCGAGGTCCAACCAAAGCAGTAACAAAAGGCCTTTAGTTTAGGGGCGAGGGCCAACCAAAGCAGTAACAAAAGGCCTTTAGTTTTGGGGCGAGGTCCAACCAAAGCAGTAACAAAAGGCCTTTAGATTTGGGGCGAGGGCCAACCAAAGCAGTAACAAAAGGCCTTTAGTTTTGGGGCGAGGTCCAACCAAAGCAGTAACAAAAGGCCTTTAGTTTTGGGCGAGGTCCAACCAAAGCAGTAACAAAAGGCCTTTAGATTTGGGGCGAGGGCCAACCAAAGCAGTAACAAAAGGCCTTTAGTTTTGGGGCGAGGGCCAACCAAAGCAGTAACAAAAGGCCTTTAGTTTTGGGGCGAGGTCCAACCAAAGCAGTAACAAAAGGCCTTTAGATTTGGGGCGAGGTCCAACCAAAGCAGTAACAAAAGGCCTTTAGATTTGGGGCGAGGGCCAACCAAAGCAGTAACAAAAGGCCTTTACTTTTGGGGCGAGGTCCAACCAAAGCAGTAACAAAAGGTCTTTAGTTTAGGGGCGAGGGCCAACCAAAGCAGTAACAAAAGGCCTTTAGTTTTGGGGCGAGGGCCAACCAAAGCAGTAAAAAAGGCCTTTAGATTTGGGGCGAGGTCCAACCAAAGCAGTAACAAAAGGCCTTTAGATTTGGGGCGAGGTCCAACCAAAGCAGTAACAAAAGGCCTTTAGATTTGGGGCGAGGGCCAACCAAAGCAGTAATAAAAGGCCTTTAGTTTTGGGGCGAGGTCCAACCAAAGCAGTAACAAAAGGCCTTTAGTTTTGGGACGAGGGCCAACCAAAGCAGTAACAAAAGGCCTTTAGTTTTGGGGCGAGGTCCAACCAAAGCAGTAACGAAAGGCCTTTAGTTTTGGGGCGAGGGCCAACCAAAGCAGGAACAAAAGGCCTTTAGTTTTGGGGCGAGGGCCAACCAAAGCAGTAACAAAAGGCCTTTAGTTTTGGGGCGAGGTCCAACCAAAGCAGTAACAAAAGGCCTTTAGTTTTGGGGCGAGGTCCAACCAAAGCAGTAACAAAAGGCCTTTAGATTTGGGGCGAGGGCCAACCAAAGCAGGAACAAAAGGCCTTTAGATTTGGGGCGAGGGCCTACCAAAGCAGTAACAAAAGGCCTTTAGATTTGGGGCGAGGGCCAAACAAAGCAGTAACAAAAGGCCTTTAGATTTGGGGCGAGGACCAAACAAAGCAGTAACAAAAGACCTTTAAACCAGTGGAAGACAAATCAGTAACAAAAGCCTTTAGATTTGGAAAATGTGTCTTGAGCCAACCAAAGCAGTAACAAAAGGCCTTTACCATTAGCCACCAATACCATTCCTCTCCTGTCTTTAACAAATCTCTTTTCTTCCCTCTCTCCATCTATTCTCAAAATAT
The DNA here is from genome assembly GCF_036934945.1 of Oncorhynchus masou masou. Taxonomy (NCBI): domain Eukaryota; kingdom Metazoa; phylum Chordata; class Actinopteri; order Salmoniformes; family Salmonidae; genus Oncorhynchus; species Oncorhynchus masou. The sequence continues at coordinate 14,785,465 of NC_088213.1, read as the reverse complement.
TTTTTCTTTCTTTAGGCTGTGGATACCAAAGCCCAGGGTTGTAACAAAAGGTCCTTTAGCTCCTTTGACCCTTCCTCTACCAAAACAGACCCCTATCCTGAACAAAGGCTGGAACTAGTTTAACAGACCCCTATCCTGAACAGAACTAAAAGGCCTTTAGTTTTGGGGCGTTCATAACAACCCCAATCCAGAACAAAGGTCTTTAGAACTACCAAGGTGCACATAACAGACAAAAGGCCCTATCCTGAACAGTAACAAAAGGTTTAGAACTACAGTAACAAAAGGCCTTTAGTTTTGGGGCAAAGGTCATAACAGTAACCCCTATTTAGAACAGAGGTCTAGGACCAAAGCAGTAACAAAAGGCCTTTAGATTTGGGGCGAGGCCAACTCAAAGCATAACAGACCTTTAGTTTTATCCTGAACAAAGGTCTAGAACTACCAAAGCTCATAACAGACCCCTATCCTGAACAGAGTCTGGAACTACCAAGGCAGTAACATAACAGACCCTTTATCCTGAACAGAGGTCTGGAACTACCAAAGCAGTAACAAAAGGCCTTATCCTGAAACAGAGGTCTGCAGAACAAAAGGCCTTTAGATATCCTGAACAGAGGTCTGGAACTACCAAAGCATAACAAAAGACCCCTATCCTGAACAGAGGTCTGGAACTACCAAGGCAGTATACAAAATCCTGAACAGAGGTCTGGTCCAACTACCAAGGTGCTCATAACAACCCTCTATCCTGAACAGAGGTCTGAACAGAGGTGCTCATAACAGACCCCTATCCTGAACAGAGGTCTGGAACTACAAGGTGCTCATAACAGACCCCTATCCTGAACAGAGGTCTGGAACTACCAAGGTGCTCATAACAGACCCCCTATCCTGAACAGAGGTCTGGAACTACCAAGGTGCTCATAACAGACCCCTATCCTGAACAGAGGTCTGGAACTACCAAGGTGCTCATAACAGACCCCTATCCTGAACAGAGGTCTGGAACTACCAAGTGCTCATAACAGACCCCTATCCTGAACAGAGGTCTGGAACTACCAAGGTGCTCATAACAGACCCCTATCCTGAACAGAGGTCTGGAACTACCAAAGGTGCTCATAACAGACCCCTATCCTGAACAGAGGTCTGGAACTACCAAGGTGCTCATAACAGACCCCTATCCTGAACAGAGGTCTGGAACTACCAAGGTGCTCATAACAGACCCCTATCCTGAACAGAGGTCTGGAACTACCAAGGTGCTCATAACAGACCCCTATCCTGAACAGAGGTCTGGAACTACCAAGGTGCTCATAACAGACCCCTATCCTGAACAGAGGTCTGGAACTACCAAGGTGCTCATAACAGACCCCTATCCTGAACAGAGGTCTAGAACTACCAAGGTGCTCATAACAGACCCCTATCCTGAACAGAGGTCTAGAACTACCAAGGTGCTCATAACAGACCCCTATCCTGAACAGAGGTCTGGAACTACCAAGGCGTTCATAACAGACCCCTATCCTGAACAGAGGTCTGGAACTACCAAGGTGCTCATAACAGACCCCTATCCTGAACAGAGGTCTAGAACTACCAAGGTGCTCATAACAGACCCCTATCCTGAACAGAGGTCTAGAACTACCAAGGCGTTCATAACAGACCCCTATCCTGAACAGAGGTCTGGAACTACCAAGGTGCTCATAACAGACCCCTATCCTGAACAGAGGTCTGGAACTACCAAGGTGCTCATAACAGACCCCTATCCTGAACAGAGGTCTAGAACTACCAAGGTGCTCATAACAGACCCCTATCCTGAACAGAGGTCTGGAACTACCAAGACCACACTAACAGACCCCTATCCTGAACAGAGGACATCTGCATATGGTTGAATATAACAGTTACTATCTATCCAGGAACAGAGGACAACTGCATTTGGTTGAATATAACAGTGTTACTATCTGAACTTCCAGGTCTATAGGAATCTGCATAGGTTGAATAACAGACCCCTATCCTGTCTTCCAGGTCTGGAATCTACATATGGTTGAATATAACATTACTATCCTGAACAGAGGTCTAGGAATCTGCATATGGTTGAATATAACAGTTACTATCTGGGTCTTCCAGGTCTATAGGACATCTGCATTTGGTTGAATACCATACAGTATTACTATCTGGGTCTTCCAGGTCTATAAGGACATCTGCATATGGTTGAACTACAGTGTTACTAGGTGGGTCTTCCAGGTCTAACAGACATCTGCATATGGTTGAATATATACGGTATTACTATCTGGGTCTTCCAGGTCTATAGGACATCTGCATATGGTTGAATATATACAGTGTTACTATCTGGGTCTTCCAGGCCTATAGGACATCTGCATATTGTTGAATATATACAGTGTTACTATCTGGATCTTCCAGGTCTATAGGACATCTGCATATGGTTGAATATATACAGTGTTACTATCTGGGTCTTCCAGGTCTATAGGACATCTGCATATGGTTGAATATATACAGTGTTACTATCTGGGTCTTCCAGGTCTATAGGACATCTGCATTTGGTTGAATATATACAGTGTTACTATCTGGGTCTTCCAGGTCTATAGGACATCTGCATATGGTTGAATATATACAGTGTTACTATCTGGGTCTTCCAGGTCTATAGGACATCTGCATATGGTTGAATATATACAGTGTTACTATCTGGGTCTTCCAGGTCTATAGGACATCTGCATATGGTTGAATATATACAGTGTTACTATCTGGATCTTCCAGGTCTATAGGACATCTGCATATGGTTGAATATATACGGTGTTACTATCTGGGTCTTCAAGGTCTATAGGACATCTGCATATGGTTGAATATATACAGTGTTACTGTGTGGGTCTTCCAGGTCTATAGGACATCTGCATATGGTTGAATATTCATATTTAAACTTTATCTGTTTGACTCTTATCCTCAAAGACAGATGCAGTTTGCTGTTGTTGCTCCATTCAGATGTATGTGTGCGTATGTGTGTGTGTGTGTGTGTGTGTGTGTGTGTGTGTGTGTGTGTGTGTGTGTGTGTGTGTGTGTGTGTGTGTGTGTGTGTGTGTGTGTGTGTGTGTGTGTGTGTCAGCGTGCTCTAGTACCCTCAAACTCAACTCTGGACCTGGAAGCCAGTTCCACTGCGTTTTTTCATTGGGTGTAATTAATGATAATGTAGAACAGAACCAGCAGGCTCCAGACCTGGTAGGGTCAGAGTTCAATACCTCTGCTCTGGTATTTGCTTCCTTAAGTATGAACCTTTGCATGTTTTATGTTTTTGACGACAAAGTCTGAAGTGGAGGTTTCAGTCTTTTATATGTCACCTGTGGAGAGATCTCAATACTGAGAGATGTCAGAATGACCCTGTATCTCTCCCTTATAGGACTTTACTCAGAATGACCCGGTATCTCTCCCTTATAGGACTTTACTCAGAATGACCCTGTATCTCTCCCTTATAGGACTTTACTCAGAATGACCCGGTATCTCTCCCTTATAGGACTTTACTCAGAATGACCCGGTATCTCTCCCTTATAGGACTTTACTCAGAATGACCCTGTATCTCTCCCTTATAGGACTTTACTCAGAATGACCCTGTACCTCTCCCTTATAGGACTTTACTCAGAATGACCCTGTATCTCTCCCTTATAGGACTTTACTCAGAATGACCCTGTATCTCTCCCTTATAGGACTTTACTCAGAATGACCCTGTATCTCTCCCTTATAGGACTTTACTCAGAATGACCCTGTATCTCTCCCTTATAGGACTTTACTCAGAATGACCCTGTATCTCTCCCTTATAGGACTTTACTCAGAATGACCCTGTATCTCTCACTTATAGGACTTTACTCAGAATGACCCTGTATCTCTCCCTTATAGGACTTTACTCAGAATGACCCGGTATCTCTCCCTTATAGGACTTTACTCAGAATGACCCTGTATCTCTCCCTTATAGGACTTTACTCACAATGACCCTGTATCTCTCCCTTATAGGACTTTACTCAGAATGACCCTGTATCTCTCCCTTATAGGACTTTACTCAGAATGACCCGGTATCTCTCCCTTATAGGACTTTACTCAGAATGACCCGGTATCTCTCCCTTATAGGACTTTACTCAGAATGACCCGGTATCTCTCCCTTATAGGACTTTACCCAGAATGACCCGGTACCTCTCCCTTATAGGACTTTACTCAGAATGACCCGGTATCTCTCCCTTATAGGACTTTACCCAGAATGACCCTGTATCTCTCCCTTATAGGACTTTACTCAGAATGACCCGGTATCTCTCCCTTATATGACTTTACTCAGAATGACCCTGTATCTCTCCCTTATAGGACTTTACTCAGAATGACCCTGTATCTCTCCCTTATAGGACTTTACTCCATCTAGTGGAGAAGATATGGAAGTGCATCATAGCCTGTCTTACCATTTTTACCCATCTGTACATCATGAGCTTTACACCCCTGCCTATTATGGAATGAGGTCCTTTTGGACCTTCTTCAGAGGGACCTGGGTTCAGTTTCATAAAGCTTCTACCCCACTTATTAATTTATTCCCTCACTAACTCTGTTCTTCATTTATTACATAGGAGGATAACACTGAAACTTTCCTTGCATATGATCTAACTACAGAAGAACATGATGAGGGGAAAGGAGAGAAGACGAGATGAGAGAAGATGAGATGAGAAGATGAGATGAGAGAAGATGAGATGAGAGAAAGCAAGATGAGTAAGGAGAGTAGACGAGATGAGAGAATACGAGATGAAAGGAGAGAAGACGAGATGAGATGAGGAGAAAGGAGAGAAGTTGAGATGAGAGAAGACGAGATGAGATGAGGAGAAAGGAGAGAAGATGAGCTGATAGGAGGGAAAAGGAAAGGAGAGAAGATGAGATGAGAGAAGATGAGATGAGAGAAGGCGAGATGAGAAAGGAGAGAAGACGAGATGAGAGAAGATGAGATGAGAGGAGGAAAAAGGAGAGAAGACGAGATGAGAGGAGGAGAAAGGAGAGGAGACGAGATGATAGAAGATGAGATGAGAGGAGGAGAAAGGAGAGGAGGAGAAAGAAGAGAAGAAGAGATGAGAGAAGACAAGATGTGAGAAAGGAGAGAAGACAAGATGAGAGAAGACATGATGAGAGAAGATGATAAGAGAGGAGAAAGGAGAGAAGGAGAAAGGAGTGAAGAAGAGATGAGAGAAGACGAGATGAGAGGAGAAAGGAGAGGAGGAGAAAGGAGAGAAGACGAGACGAGATGAGATGACGAGATGAGTGTGTTTGTGTGTGTGTGTCTGTTTGTGTGTCTGTTTGTGTGTGTGTGTGTGTGTGTGTGTGTGTGTGTGTGTGTGTGTGTGTGTATCTGTGCACTCTCTCTAGGGACCATCCCATTGTTCCTTTTTTCTCCGACAGACTCACGGTGTTTTCCTCTCCTGTCTTCCCTCCCTCCCCCATCTCTCTTCCATCTCTTCTCCCTGTGTGAGAATGTAACCCTCCCGGGCCGCATCTGAGCTCGGGCCCCCGAAGGCCCTACAGTCCCAAAGCTCCAATCCCCAGCAGCCCCTCAGGTTCCCCACTCTACCATAGGGAATTCCAAGGCCCCCCAGGCCTTCAGACTATGGAGCAGCAGCCCAGCACAGGGGAGCCAGCCCAGAGGGGGAAACGTGTCTGGGAATACAACTAATGCTTCAGTGAGCATGGAGGCAGCTCTTGATAGTGCCTTCTGTTGGTGGAGCTCTGCATGTGTCTGGGCATAATCTGAAGGAGGGCATTTTGCATACACATATGCAGATGTAGGATCTTCATTTGAGACAGTTTGCTACAACATTACATTTTTAATCATTCTGCAGCCACAGGAAATGTGCATTATTATGTGGATTATAATTAATGGACATTTGTGTACGTGTTGATATATTTTTCATAAGGGAAAAAAACGTAATTCAAAATGGAAATTATAAACTTCAGAAGCCTTTTTAACCTCAAAAACACTAAAAGTTTTACAAAGGAAAGTTCTCCTGCAACAGGGTGATCAAATGAAGATCCTCCATCTGTATCTTTGCCTATTTGAGTGGCCTGGTAGTGTAACCATAACTTAGGCTTGTTATACTTGAATGAATGAGCAGCAGAAAATGTCCATCACTCTGAAAACTCCAATGTATTTAACTGATTTGTGTTGATTTATAAACTGGGTGGTTGGAGCCCTGAATGCTGATTGTCTGAGAGCTGTGGTTTATCAGAATGTACACCCCAGGTATGACAAAACACTTATTTTTACTGCCCTAATTACATTGGTAACCAGTTTATAATAGCAATAAGTCACCTCGAGGCTTGTGGTATATGGCCAATATACCACGGCTAAGGGCTGTGTCCAGGCACGCCGTGTGGCGTTGTGCATAAGAACAGCCCTTAGTCGTGGTATATTGGCCGTATACCACGCCCCCTCGGGCCTTATTGCTTAAATATTGTACAACACAAATTCCACCATCTTGTTCCTAATTAAAGAGAAGAAATAACCCATAAATACACGTTACTCTCCACTAGTCCTGTTAGCTCCCTCCCAATACACATTACTCTCCACTGTAGTCCTGTTACCTCCCTCCCAATACACATTACTCTCCACTAGTCCTGTTACTTCCCTCCAAATACACATTACTCTCCACTGTAGTCCTGTTACCTCCCTCCCAATACACATTACTCTCCACTCTTCAGATATCACACAGCCCTCTTCAAATACACACTCTCCACTGTAGTCTGATACCTCCCTCCCAGATATCACACAGCCCTCTACTCTCCACAGTCTTCAGATATCACACAGCCCTCCAGATATCACACACATTACTCTCCACCTCTTCAGATATCACACAGCCCTCTTCAGATATCACACAGCCCTCTTCAGATATCACACAGCCCTCTTCAGATATCACACAGCCCTCTTCAGATATCACACAGCCCTCTTCAGATATCACACAGCCCTCTTCAGATATCACACAGCCCTTTTCAGATATCACACAGCCCTCTTCAGATATCACACAGCCCTCTTCAGATATCACACAGCCCTCTTCAGATATCACACAGCCCTCTTCAGATATCACACAGCCCTCTTTCAGATATCACACAGCCCTCTTCAGATATCACACAGCCCTCTTCAGATATCACACAGCCCTCTTCAGATATCACACAGCCCTCTTCAGATATCACACAGCCCTCTTCAGATATCACACAGCCCTCTTCAGATATCACACAGCCCTCTTCAGATATCACACAGCCCTCTTCAGATATCACACAGCCCTCTTCAGATATCACACAGCCCTCTTCAGATATCACACAGCCCTCTTCAGATATGACACAGCCCTCTTCAGATATCACACAGCCCCTCTTCAGATATCACACAGCCCTCTTCAGATATCACACAGCCCTCTTCAGATATCACACAGCCCTCTTCAGATATCACACAGCCCTCTTCAGATATCACACAGCCCACTTCAGATATCACACAGCCCTCTTCAGATATCACACAGCCCAGATCTTCAGATATCACACCCTCTTCAGCCCTCTTCAGATATCACACAGCCCTCTTCAGATACCACACACAGCCCTCTTCAGATATCACACAGCCCTCTTCAGATATCACACAGCCCTCTTCAGATATCACACAGCCCTCTTCAGATATCACACAGCCCACTTCAGATATCACACAGCCCTTCAGATATCACACAGCCCTCTTCAGATATCACACAGCCCTCTTCAGATATCACACAGCCCTCTTCAGATATCACACAGCCCTCTTCAGATATCACACAGCCCTCTTCAGATATCACACAGCCCTCTTCAGATATCACACAGCCCTCTTCAGATATCACACAGCCCTCTTCAGATATCACACAGCCCTCTTCAGATATCACACAGCCCTCTTCAGATATCACACAGCCCTCTTCAGATATCACACAGCCCTCTTCAGATATCACACAGCCCTCTTCAGATATCACACAGCCCCTCTTCAGATATCACACAGCCCTCTTCAGATATCACACAGCCCTCTTCAGATATCACACAGCCCTCTTCAGATATCACACAGCCCTCTTCAGATCTTCAGATATCACACAGCCCACTTCAGATATCACACAGCCCTCTTCAGATATCACACAGCCCTCTTCAGATGACACAGCCCTCTTCAGATATCACACAGCCCACACAGCCCTCTTCAGATATCACACAGCCCTCTTCAGATATCACACAGCCCTCTTCAGATATCACACAGCCCTCTTCAGATATCACACAGCCCTCTTGGAGATATACACAGACTTCAGATTTCTATTACTCCCACTGCCACTTTTTAGATTTAAGTTTCTAGAATACTTAGATCCAGCCGGTGTCAATTCACACAGTTTCCCAGATATCACACAGCCCTCTTCAGATATCTCCTTACAGCCCTCTTAGATAAGCACTAGGGCCTCTTCAGTACTGTATGCATCAGATTGTCTTGTAGATACCAGCACATTGGATATCATTCAGCCCTCTTGCATTGACAGGCACTCTTCAGATATCACACAGGCCCATACTCTACACAGACAGTGACGCCATATACACAGCCCTCTTCAGATATCAGAGCTTCAGTATCCCTATACACAGCAAATAGACCATTGCCATATATGGATATCACACAGCCCTCTTCAGATTCACACAGCCCTCCTCTCTGTGCACACAGCCCTCTCCCATCAGTCACTTTGAACTGGACTGTGTTTACAGCATGAGTGCTCACAGCAGATTCACTTGATTTGAGATCACAAGATATCAAGAGCTGCATGTATCACACAGCCCTCTTGTGTACATTTCTTCAGATATTCTTTGCTAGTTAGTGAGTTACTAGCCCAATTATAGCTCAGAATTTGTCTGATTCTCTGTAATAATGGTATGTGAAGAATTATGAATTGTATTTATAAATTGGTTTCTTGCCTCAAACAACACAACATTTTCAGTCACCTCCTTGTCAGAAGGACAAGTGGATTAACAGGCTAATGTCAATCCCTACAGTGTTTTTTTCAGAAACGTTTTATGGAATGTAGGCCTACATTGAACACCACACATTGGCTGCTACTGTAGGCTGAACAATAGAACTGCTATTTCCATGTTAAAATGTTATGGGATGCATTTTCTCCATTGTTGTTGATGTTAGACCACTATGATAGGCCTACATTATGATCAAATAACCACAGATGTCACGTTCTGACCTTTATTCACACAGCCCTCACCTTTTTGTCTTTATTTAGTATGGTTCAGGTGGACAGTCTCATGTTTGCCCTCTTTCTATCACATTTTTTCTATTTCTGTGTATCACACAGCCCTGATATGGTTCTCAATCAGAGGCAGCTGTTTATCGATATCACACACCCCTGATTGAGAACCATATTTCAGGTAGCTCTGGGTTTCACTGTTGGTTTGTGGGTGTTTGTTTCCTGTGTCAGTGTTTGTGCCACACAGGACTGTTTCAGTTTATCAGATTCACTTTGTTATTCTTGTATTGTGTCATGTTCAGTTTATACTATTAAAACATGGACACTTCAGTCCACGCTTCAGATTCTTTTTGGTCCGATCCAGCTGCTACACCTCTTCAGAACTCTTCAGAGGAAATCTGTAGTTACAACAGAAGCCTACTTGGCCACTGTTCATAAGCCCTCTTCAGAACACAGCCCTGCTCAGATATCCCCCCACTCAGATTCACACAGTGAAATATGCATTTTTGTCCCCCAGGTTTATCACACATGGAGTTTGGTACCAAACAGTCACAGGCTACAGTAACCTTGCTTTACACCATGCCCTGCTTCTGCTCTCCGAGTGGTTGACAGTCACACAGGCTGTTTGGAGAGGTTATCCAGCTGGATAAACATTTCACAAGGTTAAAGTTTGCGCTCAGCAGACCTGAAATTTGCTCAGTGCCCCAAAAAATTTGAGGGAACATTGGTGATTCAACCTGAAAACAGATTTATAGGCAGTACATGAGCATTTCATAACTACTTCTGACAACAACAGCAAGTTTAACTCTGTAGTATATGGTGCATTCGGCTCCTAAAAGATATTCAGACCGCTTGACTTAAATAGATTGTTTTTTTTCCCACTCATCAAACTACACACATCTTCAGATATGGCCCATAACTGAAATATCACATTTACATAACTAGGTGCCAGGTTTCCTCCAGATATGACGCTTGGCATTCAGGCCAACAGCCCTCTTCAGTTCAACAGCCCTCTTATTTTCATCAGACCACAGAATCTTGTTTCTCATGGTCAGAGTCCCTTTTAGGTCAGCCTTTTGGCAAACTCCATGTGGGCTGTCATATGCCTTTGACTGAGGACACAGGCTTCAATCTGGCCACTCTGCCATTAAGTCCAGCCCTCTGCTGATCCAACACCTCTCTTCCAACAGCATCTGGTCTCCCACACATGGACCAATCACCTACCCTGCTTAGCTTTGAAGGTAAGCCAGCAGTCAGGATGTTCAGCTGGGTGACTGGGCAGATAAAAGCTCTTCAATTTTTGACCACAGTGTTCAGACTGGGACAATGGAGTGGGACATCCACTCAGAAGATCACAATGTTCAGACTGGGACAATGGATTGGGACATCCTCTCAGAAGACCACAGTGTTCAGACTGGGACAATGGAGTGGGACATCCACTCAGAAGATCACAATGTTCAGACTGGGACAATGGAGTGGGACATCCTCTCAGAAGATCACAGTGTTCAGACTGGGACAATGGTCAGTGGGACATCCTCTCAGAATATCACAGTGTTCAGACTGTGGGACATCCCTCACAGATCACAGTGTTCAGACTGGGACAATGTGTGGGACATCTTCTCTCAGACAGTTCATCACAGATGGGGGGTTCACACTGGGACAATGGAGTGGGACATCCTCTCAGAAGATCACAGTGTTCAGACTGGGACAATGGGGTGGGACATCCTCTCAGAAGTGTTCAGACATCACAGTGATCAGACAGATCACAGTGTTCTGGGACAATGGAGTGGGACATCCTCTCAGAAGATCACAGTTCAGACTGTTCAGATATGACTGAAGCCCCACACAGACAATGGAGTGGGACATCAGCTCTCAGAAGACACACAGTGTTCAGACTGGGACAATGGGGTGGGACATCCACTCAGAAGTCAGTCACAGTGTTCAGACTGGGACAAGTCTCCTGCTGGGGAGTGGGACATCCTCTCAGAAGATCACAGTGTTCAGACTGGGACAATGGAGTGGGACAGATATCACCTCAGCCCACCGGCAATGAAGAAACACTCAAACTTTAGCACGCTGTATTATTCTATACAGACACAGAACAAGATACACAGAGTAAAATATCTTCAGATTTCATGTCTTTGGTGTGTTCTGATTTACCCAGCCCATCTGCTCCCCATTGTGTATGTCTTAGTGTGTGTGTGTGTGTGTGTGTGTGTGTGTGTGTGTGCAGGAACACAGGTAGTTGTGTCAGTCAGCCTGTGAAGAACTCTGTGCTCCTCAACCCACTAACATTCCAGTCAACTGGTTCAGTTCTTTAACCTCTGTGTACACCAGGACCTGCTCTGCTCCTCTACCCACTCACATTCAGTCAACTGGTTCAGTTATAACCTCTGCTATACACCAGGACCTGCTCTGCTCCTCAACCCACTCACATTCCAGTCAACTGGTTCAGTTCTTTAACCTCTGATGTACACCAGGACCTGCTCTGCTCCTCAACCCACTCACATTCCAGTCAACTGGTTCAGTTCTTTAACCTCTGATGTACACCAGGACCTGCTCTGCTCCTCAACCCACTCACATTCCAGTCAACTGGTTCAGTTCTTTAACCTCTGATGTACACCAGGACCTGCTCTGCTCCTCAACCCACTCACATTCCAGTCAACTGGTTCAGTTCTTTAACCTCTGATTTACACCAGGACCTGCTCTGCTCCTCAACCCACTCACATTCCAGTCAACTGGTTCAGTTCTTTAACCTCTGATTACACCAGGACCTGCTCTGCTCCTCAACCCACTCACATTCAGTCAACTGGTTCAGTTCTGATTTTAACCTCTGACAGTACTCCAACTGGGGGTGTTCTTTAACCCTCTGAGATACCCACAGGACCATTCCAGTCAACTGGTTCAGTTCTTTAACCTCTGATGTACACCAGGACCTGCTCTGCTCCTCAACCCACTAACATTCCAGTCAACTGGTTCAGTTCTATAACCTCTGATTTACACCAGGACCTGCTCTGCTCCTCAACCCACTAACATTCCAGTCAACTGGTTCAGTTCTTTAACCTCTGATTTACCCACTCTTCAGATATCACCAGGACCTGCTCTGCTCCTCAGCCCACTCACATTCCAGTCAACTGGAGAATAGCTGGATCAATGGAAGAAGGTGTAGGTCCGTGTCTTTTACGGTGTGTGTGATCAGGGCCTTTTGATAGCACTAACCAAGATTTTGCCATGGAGTGTAGAAAAATGTTGCATTTTTAAAGCAAGTTTTTTTTGCAATTCTCACATTTCTGCCATAGGGAGGAGAACAAATGTTACAGTTTTATAACACATTTCATGCAATTATACACATTTTACCATGAATTATGCCATGCTACTTTGATATCTGAGTGAGAATGACTAACCAAATCAACGGGGCCCCCTGGAGGTCAGGGCCCCTGGGCAGTCAGTCTGCTGTGGCCCCGGCTCCAAAAAAACAACATTCGGCCATGATTACTACAAGTTTAGATAGCTGGCTAGACTATCAAACAATTGTGAGCTGATATGGCTAATTCAGTGACTGTCAGTGACTGACACAAGATAAGAACTGATAAACGATGCACAACCACAATTCTAAATTGCACCTGGTGTAGTGTTACCTCTCTGCTCCCCACAGTCAGTCTCCTGCTGGGGGTGTAGTGTTACCTCTCTGCTCCCCACAGTCAGTCTCCTGCCTGCTGGGTCTCTGCTTCAGTCAGTCTCCTGCTGGGGGTGTAGTATACTCTCTGCTCCCCACAGTCAGTCTCCTGCTGGGGGTGTAGTGTTACCTCTGCTCCCCACAGTCAGTCTCCTGCTGGGGTGTAGTGTTACCTCTCTGCTCCCCACAGTCAGTCTCCTGCTGGGGGTGTAGTTACCTCTCTGCTCCCCACATTGCAGTCAGTCTCCTGCTGGGGGTGTAGTGTTACCTCTCTGCTCCCCTCTGCTGCAGTCAGTCTCCTGCTGGGGGTGTAGTCAGCCTGCCTCTCTGCTCCCCACAGTCAGTCTCCTGCTGGGGGTGTAGTGTTACTCTCTGCTCCCCACAGTCAGTCTCCTGCTGGGGGTGTAGTGTTACCTCTCTGCTCCCCACAGTCAGTCTCCTGCTGGGGGTGTAGTGTTACCTCTCTGCTCCCCACAGTCAGTCTCCTGCTGGGGGTGTAGTGTTACCTCTCTGCTCCCCGCAGTCAGTCTCCTGCTGGGGGTGTAGTGTTACCTCTCTGCTCCCCACAGTCAGTCTCCTGCTGGGGGGGTGTAGTGTTACTGGGGGTGTAGTGTTCTCTGCTAACCCCCCACAGTCAGTCTCCTGCTGGGGGTGTAGTGTTATCTCTGCTCCTGCTCCCCACAGTCAGTCTCCTGCTCCCCACAGTCAGGGGGTGTAGTGTTACCTCTCTGCTCCCCACAGTCAGTCTCCTGCTGGGGGTGTAGTGTTACCTCTCTGCTCCCCACTCAGTCTCCTGCAGTCAGTCTCCTCCCCAGCAGTCAGTCTCCTGCTGGGGGTGTAGTGTCCCCAACACCTCCCTGCTCTGCTCCCCACAGTCAGTCTCCTGCTGCTGGGGGTGCTCTCTGCTCCCCACAGTCAGTCTCCTGCTGGGGGTGTAGTGTTCTCTGCTCCCCGCAGTCAGTCTCCTGCTGGGGGTGTAGTGTCCCCCTCTCTGCTCCCCTGCAGTCAGTCTCCTGCTGGGGGTGTAGTGTTACCTCTGCTCCCCACAGTCAGTCTCCTGCACTGTTACTCTCTGCTCCCACAGTCAGTCTCCTGCTGGGGGTGTAGTGTTACATCTCTGCTCCCCACAGTCAGTCTCCTGCTGGGGGTGTAGTGTTACCTCTCTGCTCCCCACAGTCAGTCTCCTGCTGGGGGTGTAGTGTTACCTCTCTGCTCCCCACAGTCAGTCTCCTGCTGGGGGTCAGCTCCCCACAGTCAGTCTCCTCTCTGCTCCCCTGCAGTCAGTCTCCTGCTACAAGTGGACTCTGCTACAAACTCCAGTAAGACTCTCCCACACTCCTCTGTCTTCTTCTGATCTCCCCTCCATACTGAGTACATCCCCACAGAGACAGACCAAAGAGAAGCACTGCTTAATCAGAGTACAGTGGGATTAGCAGAGAGAAAGCCCCCAGGGATATCAACCCAGATCTCACCAGCCCAGGCCCACAATGACTGACCCATGACCCAGACATAGAAGGCCATTTTAATATTTCTAGTTTAGTTTGGCGTGTATCCATGTCCATCTCAGAAAGGATTCAGGGGGTGGAGTTGTCAGTCTCCTGCTGGGGGTGTAAAGTCTCCTGCTGGGGGTGTAGTGTGTGTGTGTGTGTGTGTGTGTGTGCCTGCAGTGTGTGTGCCTGTGTGTGTGCAGTCAGTATGTGTGTGTTTCTGGCTGCACCATGTAATCAGCCTGATGGCCAGTCCTTTTAAGAGGTATTACAACTATAAGTCAGTATATACACTGAGTATACAAAACTTATGAACACCTGCTCTTTCCATGACATTCCACTGACCAGGTCATCATTAATCAGTGTAGATGAAGGGAGGAGACTGGTTAAAGAAGGATTGTTAAGCCCTGAGACATGGATTGTGTCTGTGTGTTATTCAGAGGGTGACTGGGCAAGACAACATATTTAAGTGTCTTTGAACTGGACATGGTCCAGTAGGTGTCAGAGCACACCGGTTTGTACCAGTCACAGAACTGCAATGCTGCTGGGTTTTTCACGCTCAACAGTTTCCTGTGTGTATCTAGAATGGTCCAACCGCCCAAAGGACATCCAGCCAACTCTGACACAACTGTGGGAAGCATTAGAGTCCAAATGGGCCAACATCCCTCATTGGAACTGCAGTGTTACCTCTCTGCTCCCCACAGTCAGCTTGACACAACCCTCTAACATTCCAGTCCAACCCCCGACAAATGGAGCCCTCATCCTTAACCCACATAGAGCCAGTCAACTGGGGGCAGTTCTCATTAACCCACACATAGAGCCATACAGCAGCCCTCTGCTCATTAACCCACACAGATTCATACAACAGCCCTCATCATTAACCCACACAGAGCCATACAGCAGCCCTCATCATTAACCCACACAGAGCCATACAGCAGCCCTCATCATTAACCCACACAGAGCCATACAGCAGCCCTCATCATTAACCCACACAGAGCCATACAGCAGCCCTCATCATTAACCCACACAGAGCCATATGAAGGGGAGGAGCAGCCCTCATCATTAATGATTGTGTATTTTAGAGCCATACAGCAGCCCTCATCATTAACCCACACAGAGCCATACAGCAGCCCTCATCATTAACCCACACAGAGCCATACAGCAGCCCTCATCATTAACCCACACAGAGCCATACAGCAGCCCTCATCATTAACCCACACAGAGCCATACAGCAGCCCTCATCATTAACCCACACAGAGCCATACAGCAGCCCTCATCATTAACCCACACAGAGCCATACAGCAGCCCTCATCATTACAGAGCAGCCCTCATCATTAACCCACCAGAGCCATACAGCAGCCCTCATCATTAACCCACACAGCCATACAGCAGCCCTCATCATTAACCCACACAGAGCCATACAGCAGCCCTCATCATTAACCCACACAGAGCCATACAGCAGCCCTCATCATTAAGCCCCATCACCCACAGAGCCATACAGCAGCCCTCATCATTAACCCACACAGAGCCATACAGCAGCCCTCATCATTAACCCACACAGAGCCATACAGCAGCCCTCATCATTAACCCACACAGAGCCATACAGCAGCCCTCATCATTAACCCACACAGAGCCATACAGCAGCCCTCATCATTAACCCACACAGAGCCATACAGCAGCCCTCATCATTAACCCACACAGAGCCATACAGCAGCCCTCATCATTAACCCACACAGAGCCATACAGCAGCCCTCATCATTAACCCACACAGAGCCATACAGCAGCCCTCATCATTAACCCACACACAGAGCCATACAGCAGCCCTCATCATTAACCCACACAGAGCCATACAGCAGCC
The DNA here is from genome assembly GCF_036934945.1 of Oncorhynchus masou masou. Lineage (NCBI taxonomy): Eukaryota > Metazoa > Chordata > Actinopteri > Salmoniformes > Salmonidae > Oncorhynchus > Oncorhynchus masou. The sequence continues at coordinate 14,769,220 of NC_088213.1, read as the reverse complement.
CTCATCATTAACCCACACAGAGCCATACAGCAGCCCTCATCATTAACCCACACAGAGTCTCCATACAGCAGCCCTCATCATTAACCCACACAGAGCCATACAGCAGCCCTCATCATTAACCCACACAGAGCCATACAGCAGCCCTCATCATTAACCCACACAGAGCCATACAGCAGCCCTCATCATTAACCCACACAGAGCCATACAGCAGCCCTCATCATTAACCCACACAGAGCCATACAGCAGCCCTCATCATTAACCCACACAGAGCCATACAGCAGCCCTCATCATTAACCCACACAGAGCCATACAGCAGCCCTCATCATTAACCCACATAGAGCCATACAGCAGCCCTCATCATTAACCCACACAGAGCCATACAGCAGCCCTCATCATTAACCCACACAGAGCCATACAGCAGCCCTCATCATTAACCCACACAGAGCCATACAGTCAGCCCTCCATTAGCCAGCAGCCCTCATCATTAACCCACACAGAGCCATACAGCAGCCCTCATCATTAACCCACACAGAGCCATACAGCAGCCCTCATCATTAACCCACACAGAGCCATACAGCAGCCCTCATCATTAACCCACACAGAGCCATACAGCAGCCCTCCATTAACCCACACAGAGCCATACAGCAGCCCTCATCATTAACCCACACAGAGCCATAGAGCCATACAGCAGCCCTCATCATTAACCCACACAGAGCCATACAGCAGCCCTCATCATTAACCCACACAGAGCCATACAGCAGCCCTCATCATTAACCCACACAGAGCCATACAGCAGCCCTCATCATTAACCCACACAGAGCCATACAGCAGCCCTCATCATTAACCCACACAGAGCCATACAGCAGCCCTCATCATTAACCCACACAGAGCCATACAGCAGCCCTCATCATTAACCCACACAGAGCCATACAGCAGCCCTCATCATTAACCCACATCAGAGCCATACAGCAGCCCTCATCATTAACCCACACAGAGCCATACAGCAGCCCTCATCATTAACCCACACAGAGCCATACAGCAGTCCCAGCCCTCATCATTAACCCACACAGAGCCATACAGCAGCCCTCATCATTAACCCACACAGAGCCATACAGCAGCCCTCATCATTAACCCACACAGAGCCATACAGCAGCCCTCATCATTAACCCACACAGCAGCCCTCCATTAACCCACACAGCCATACAGCCCTCATCATTAACCCACACAGAGCCATACAGCAGCCCTCATCATTAACCCACACAGAGCCATACAGCAGCCCTCATCATTAACCCACACAGAGCCATACAGCAGCCCTCATCATTAACCCACACAGAGCCATACAGCAGCCCTCATCATTAACCCACACAGAGCCATACAGCAGCCCTCATCATTAACTGCCACACAGAGCCATACAGCAGCCCTCATCATTAACCCACACAGAGCCATACAGCAGCATCCTCATCATTAACCCACACAGAGCCATACAGCAGCCCTCATCATTAACCCACACAGAGCCATACAGCAGCCCTCATCATTAACCCACACAGAGCCATACAGCAGCCCTCATCATTGCTCCACACAGAGCCATACAGCAGCCCTAGAGCCATCATTAACCCACATAGAGCCATACAGCAGCCCTCATCATTAACCCACACAGAGCCATACAGCAGCCCTCATCATTAACCCACACAGAGCCATACAGCAGCCCTCATCATTAACCCACACAGAGCCATACAGCAGCCCTCATCATTAACCCACACAGAGCCATACAGCAGCCCTCATCATTAACCCTCTCAGAGCCATACAGCAGCCCTCATCATTAACCCACACAGAGCCATACAGCAGCCCTCATCATTAACCCACACAGAGCCCCATCATTAGCCATAGAGCAGCCCTCATCATTAACCCTGCAGAGCCATACAGCAGCCCTCATCATTAACCCACACAGAGCCATACAGCAGCCCTCATCATTAACCCACACAGAGCCATACAGCAGCCCTCATCATTAACCCCACACAGCAGCCCACACAGCAGCCCTCATCATTAACCCACAGAGCCATGCAGCAGCCCTCATCATTAACCCACACAGAGCCATACAGCAGCCCTGCATCATTAACCCACATAGAGCCATACAGCAGCCCTCATCATTAACCCACACAGAGCCATACAGCAGTCCTCATCATTAACCCACACAGAGCCATACAGCAGCCCTCATCATTAACCCACATAGAGCCATACAGCAGCTCCTCATCATTAACCCACACAGAGCCATACAGCAGTCTCCTCATCATTAACCCACACAGAGCCATACAGCAGCCCTCATCATTAACCCACACAGAGCCATACAGCAGCCCTCATCATTAACCCACATAGAGCCATACAGCAGCCCTCATCATTAACCCAGCCACAGAGCATCATTAACCCACTAGAGCAGCAGTCTCCTCATCATTAACCCACACAGAGCCATACAGCAGTCCCTGCTGGGGGTCATTAACCCACACAGAGCCATACAGCAGCCCTCATCATTAACCCACACAGAGCCATACAGCAGCTCCTCATCATTAACCCACACAGAGCCATACAGCAGTCTCCCATCATTAACCCACACAGAGCCATCATTAACCCACACAGAGCCATACAGCAGCCCTCATCATTAACCCACACAGAGCCATACAGCAGCCCTCATCATTAACCCACACAGAGCCATACAGCAGTCCCTCATCATTAACCCACACAGAGCCATACAGCAGCCCTCATCATTAACCCACACAGAGCCATACAGCAGCCCTCATCATTAACCCACACAGAGCCATACAGCAGCCCTCATCATTAACCCACACAGAGCCTGCTGGGGGTGTAGTGTTACAGCAGCCCTCATCATTAACCCTGGGGGTGTAGAGCCATACTCAGCCCTCCCACACAGAGCCATCAGTCAGCCCTCATCATTAACCCACACAGAGCAGCCCTCATCATTAACCCACACAGCCATCAGTCTCCTCATCATTAACCCACACAGAGCCATACAGCAGCCCTCATCATTAACCCACACAGAGCCATACAGCAGCCCTCATCATTAACCCACACAGAGCCATACAGCAGCCCTCATCATTAACCCACACAGAGCCATACAGCAGCCCTCATCATTAACCCACACAGCCCCATACAGCAGCCCTCATCATTAACCCACACAGAGCCATACAGCAGTCCCTCATCATTAACCCACACAGAGCCATACAGCAGCCCTCATCATTAACCCACACAGTCAGCCTGGGGGTGTATACTGCAGCCCAGTCATCATTAACCCACACAGAGCCATACAGCAGCCTCATCATTAACCCACACAGAGCCATACAGCAGCCCTCATCATTAACCCACACAGAGCCATCCCAGCAGCCCTCATCATTAACCCACACAGAGCCATACAGCAGCCCTCATCATTAACCCACACAGAGCCATACAGCAGCCCTCATCATTAACTCCACACAGAGCCATACAGACAGACCTCATCATTAACCCACATAGAGCCATACAGCAGCCCACATCATTAACCCACACAGAGCCATACAGCAGCCCTCATCATTAACCCACAGAGCCATACAGCAGCCTCATCATTAATCCCCACAGAGCCATACAGCAGCCCTCATCATTAACCCACACAGAGCCATACAGCAGCCTCATCATTAACCCACACAGAGCCATACAGCAGCCCTCATCATTAACCCATTACAGAGCCATCCAGCAGCCACTGATCATTAACCCACATAGAGCCATACAGCAGCCCTGAGACATCATTAACCCACACAGAGCCATACAGCAGCCCTCATCATTAACCCACACAGAGCCATACAGCAGCCCTCATCATTAACCCACACAGAGCCATAGAAGACATCCAGCCAACTTGACACAAGCCATTAGAGTCCAAATGGGCCAGCATCCCATTAACAGCCCTCATCATTACACCTTGTAGAGCCATACAAACCCACAGCCCTCATCATTAACCCACACAGAGCCATACAGCAGCCCTCATCATTAACCCACACAGAGCCATACAGCAGCCCTCATCATTAACCCACACAGAGCCATACAGCAGCCCTCATCATTAACCCACACAGAGCCATACAGCAGCCCTCATCATTAACCCACACAGAGCCATACAGCAGCCCTCATCATTAACCCACACAGAGCCATACAGCAGCCCTCATCATTAACCCACACAGAGCCATACAGCAGCCCTCATCATTAACCCACACAGAGCCATACAGCAGCCCTCATCATTAACCCACACAGAGCCATACAGCAGCCCTCATCATTAACCCACACAGAGCCATACAGCAGCCCTCATCATTAACCCACACAGAGCCATACAGCAGCCCTCATCATTAACCCACACAGAGCCATACAGCAGCCCTCATCATTAACCCACACAGAGCCATACAGCAGCCCTCATCATTAACCCACACAGAGCCATACAGCAGCCCTCATCATTAACCCACACAGAGCCATACAGCAGCCCTCATCATTAACCCACACAGAGCCATACAGCAGCCCTCATCATTAACCCACACAGAGCCATACAGCAGCCCTCATCATTAACCCACACAGAGCCATACAGCAGCCCTCATCATTAACCCACACAGAGCCATACAGCAGCCCTCATCATTAACCCACACAGAGCCATACAGCAGCCCTCATCATTAACCCACACAGAGCCATACAGCAGCCCTCATCATTAACCCACAGAGCCACAGCAGCCCACATCATTAACCCCATAGAGCCATACAGCCCTCATCATTAACCCACACAGAGCCATACAGCAGCCCTCATCATTAACCCACACAGAGCCATACAGCAGCCCTCATCATTAACCCACACAGAGCCATACAGCAGCCCTCATCATTAACCCACACAGAGCCATACAACAGCCTCATCATTAACCCACATAGAGCCATACAGCAGTCCTCATCATTAACCCACACAGAGCCATACAGCAGCCCTCATCATTAACCCACACAGAGCCATACAGCAGCCCTCATCATTAACCCACACAGAGCCATACAGCAGCCCTCATCATTAACCCACACAGAGCCATACAGCAGCCCTCATCATTAACCCACAGACAGCAGCCATTACAGCAGCCCATTAACCCACACAGAGCCATCATTAACCCACACAGAGCCATACAGCAGCCCTCATCATTAACCCACACAGAGCCATACAGCAGCCCTCATCATTAACCCACACAGAGCCATACAGCAGCCCTCATCATTAACCCACACAGAGCCATACAGCAGCCCTCATCATTAACCCACACAGAGCCATACAGCAGCCCTCATCATTAACCCACATAGAGCCATACAGCAGCCCACATCATTAACCCACACAGAGCCATACAGCAGCCCTCATCATTAACCCACACAGAGCCATAGAGCAGCCCTCATCATTAACCCACACAGAGCCATACAGCAGCCCTCATCATTAACCCACACAGAGCCATACAGCAGCCCTCATCATTAACCCACACAGAGCCATACAGCAGCCCTCATCATTAACCCACACAGAGCCATACAGCAGCCCTCATCATTAACCCACACAGAGCCATACAGCAGCCCTCATCATTAACCCACACAGAGCCATACAGCAGCCCTCATTAACCCACACAGAGCCATACAGCATTAACCCACACAGAGCCATACAGCAGCCCTCATCATTAACCCACACAGAGCCATACAGCAGCCCTCATCATTAACCCACACAGAGCCATAGAGCAGCCCTCATCATTAACCCACATAGAGCCATACAGCAGCCCTCATCATTAACCCACACAGAGCCATACAGCAGCCCTCATCATTAACCCACACAGAGCCATACAGCAGCCCTCATCATTAACCCACATAGAGCCATACAGCAGCCCTCATCATTAACCCACACAGAGCCATACAGCAGCCCTCATCATTAACCCACACAGAGCCATACAACAGCCTCATCATTAACCCACACAGAGCCATACAGCAGTCCTCATCATTAACCCACACAGAGCCATACAGCAGCCCTCATCATTAACCCACACAGAGCCATACAGCAGCCCTCATCATTAACCCACACAGAGCCATACAGCAGCCCTCATCATTAACCCACATAGAGCCATACAGCAGCCCTCATCATTAACCCACACAGAGCCATACAGCAGCCCTCATCATTAACCCACACAGAGCCATACAGCAGCCCTCATCATTAACCCACATAGAGCCATACAGCAGCCCTCATCATTAACCCACATAGAGCCATAGAGCAGCCCTCATCATTAACCCACATAGAGCCATACAGCAGCCCACATCATTAACCCACATAGAGCCATAGAGCAGCCCACATCATTAACCCACATAGAGCCATACAGCAGCCCACATCATTAACCCACATAGAGCCATACAGCAGCCCTCATCATTAACCCACACAGAGCCATACAGCAGCCCTCATCATTAACCCACATAGAGCCATACAGCAGCCCTCATCATTAACCCCACAGAGCCATCATTAACCCACACAGAGCCATACAGCAGCCCTCATCATTAACCCACACAGAGCCATACAGCAGCCCTCATCATTAACCCACACAGAGCCATACAGCAGCCTCATCATTAACCCACACAGAGCCATACAGCCCTCATCATTAACCCACACAGAGCCATACAGCAGCCCTCATCATTAACCCACACAGAGCCATACAGCAGCCCCTCATCATTAACCCACATTAACCCACACAGAGCCATACAGCAGCCCTCATCATTAACCCACACAGAGCCATACAGCAGCCCTCATCATTAACCCACACAGAGCCATACAGCAGCCCTCATCATTAACCCACACAGAGCCATACAGCAGCCCACATCATTAACCCACATAGAGCCATACAGCAGCCCTCATCATTAACCCACATAGAGCCATACAGCAGCCCACATCATTAACCCACACAGAGCCATACAGCAGCCCATCATTCATTAACCCACACAGAGCCATACAGCAGCCCTCATCATTAACCCACACAGAGCCATACAGCAGCCCTCATCATTAACCCACATAGAGCCATACAGCAGCCCTCATCATTAACCCACACAGAGCCATACAGCAGCCCTCATCATTAACCCACATAGAGCCATACAGCAGCCCACATCATTAACCCACATAGAGCCATACAGCAGCCCTCATCATTAACCCACATAGAGCCATACAGCAGCCCTCATCATTAACCCACACAGAGCCATACAGCAGCCCACATCATTAACCCACATAGAGCCATACAGCAGCCCACATCATTAACCCACATAGAGCCATACAGCAGCCCACATCATTAACCTACATAGAGCCATACAACAGCCCTCATCATTAACCCACACAGAGCCATACAGCAGCCCACATCATTAACCCACATAGAGCCATACAGCAGCCCTCATCATTAACCTACATAGAGCCATACAACAGCCCTCATCATTAACCCACACAGAGCCATACAGCAGCCCACATCATTAACCCACATAGAGCCATACAGCAGCCCACATCATTAACCCACATAGAGCCATACAACAGCTAACATTGACTCATGTTTTATTAAGCTACATGCTATAACAGGATCACTGCTGCCCTGCACACACACTGACACACAACTCCATCCACATCATGCATTACTTCACAGGCCTGAGCAAACTGCCTCTCTGCATCATGTGGTGTAGACACAGACACGCTATACACTCAAAGCCCCTCACAACTGGGGTGTATCAGTTCAGAATGTGATGGATCTGGACTAGGGAAGGTTCTGGTCTGGTCACAACAGAGGGTAACATCAGCTTTAGCCCTCCTCCTTTTCATTCCACAATCTCAGATCAATCTGACACAGTAGAATTTGGCCCCTGATTTTCACTGACAGGCAGACACTGCCCTCATGTGGCAGGAGGGTGTAACATCAGAGCATTTAAATTACTCGGGTGTCAGGAATGGGGGATCATGGTGAACATACAGATCTCGGCCAGGTTTCAATCCGTGGAGCGTTGTGGACAACGCGCCATTTAAAGGTATTTCCGATTGAGTCGACATGTGAAGCGTTCACCATGAATGCGAACGTGAGAACAGATCGATAGATTGGATAGAATCCCGGCCTTAGACCTTGATATATGTAGGCATGTGTGGTGATGGGACCCAACCAATGGTGTTTATATGTGGTGATGGGACCCAACCAATGGTGTTTATATGTGGTAATGGGACCCAACCAATGGTGTTTATTTGTGGGGACCCAATGGTGTTTATATGTGGTGATGGGACCCAACCAATGGTGTTTATATGTGGTGATGGGACCCAACCAATGGTGTTTATATGTGGTGATGGGACCCAACCAATGGTGCTTATATGTGGTAATGGGACCCAACCAATGGTGTTTATATGTGGTGATGTGATCCAACCAATGGTGTTTATATGTGGTGATGGGACCCAACCAATGGTGTTTATATGTGGTGATGGGAACCAACCAATGGTGTTTATTTGTGGTGATGGGACCCAACCAATGGTGTTTATTTACCCAACCAATGGTGTGGTGATGGGACCCAACCAATGGTGTTTATATGTGGTGATGGGACCCAACCAATGGTGTTTATATGTGGTGATGGGACCCAACCAATGGTGTTTATTTGTGGTGATGGGACCCAACCAATGGTGTTTATATGTGGTGATGGGACCCAACCAATAGTGTAGATGTCTCTCTAGAAACAAGGGCGATATTGAAGTACATCCAGAGGAATGCATGTTTCTCTTCTAATTTATAGGGGTCCATATGTTCCTGGTTTTGGAGATGTGTGTGGGAGATTTAGGAGGGGGAGACCTGCACCTTGTCCGGGTCACGGAGGGGTTGTGTTATCTCAGTCTGAACCCCGTTGGCTCCTCCTAAGGGTAAGATGTCTTGATATGAAATATGAGACAACACCACATACCAAAAAACGACACAACAACACTGACCAAAAGATCAACATTTAATACATTTGAACAGTACAAAAATACAAAACGACTGTTTAAAAAGGAAAGCAATGAGTCATATATACACAAAGGAAGTGACATTTTACACTGTAGGCACATAAAACACATGTACACATTTCCTCCAGCAATCACAGTATCATTTTCTGTTTTACTCGTTGTCTCGTTGGACAGAGTGACATTGTCTGTTTCCTAACTCCAGTTTACATGGTCGAGCTCCAGTATATACAGGTCTAGGATCTTAATTTGATATGCAGGAAATGTCAAACTTGTTTGAGGTTTTAAAAGGCTTATAATTTCCAATTTGAAATTTCAGACTTGATTTTCCCTTACAGAAAATATATCAACCCCAACTTAAATGTCTATGAATTATAATCCACATAATAATTCCCATTTCCTGTTGCTGCCGTATTATTTTCTTGCTGTAGCAAACCGTCTCAAATTAAGATCCTACATCTGTAGTAAAACATTTATGGCAGAAAAATGAACATAAAGCCAGTGCAATTATAATACAACAACCAAATAATAACAATTGATGTTCTTCTCACCCAGACAGCAGATTCTTAATCATGGCTCAGGATGAAGCTGGTTGTGTACATAAGAAAAATATCAACTATTTGATTTCTAACAATAAAAACAGGGAATCCTAGTGCTGGGTTATCAGGGGTTGAAGCTACAGTAACCGTTGATATTCATTGGCTGATGTGACATAAATCTGAGGTGGCATTGATCTATTCGTCTTCCATCCAAAGGGGTGCATGGTGAAACTATGTTCTTTAGTTGGAGCAATAGAGGCCATATTTGAGTTGTACTTTCCACTTATGGCACTCGGTGGGCTTAGGTCCAGTCATCATTGTTGCTCAGATGGCTATGTGTTTGGTACGGTCCAATCCAGTCCTGTCCAGTCCAAACCGGTTTAGTACTGGTCAGATGGCAGACTGTAATTTGATCAGGTTCCTCTGGTGCATGCTGTGGTGGCGAACTAACTCATCAGACCTGGCAAACTTCTTCTGACAGCTGGACCAGCGGCATGTAAAGGGCTTCTCACCTGAGAGGAGGAGAAGAGAGGAGAGGATAAGAGAGGAGAGGAGGATAAGAGAGGAGAGGAGAGAAGGAGAACAGAGGAGAGGAGAGAAGAGAGGAGAGAAGAGAGGAGTGAAGGAGAAGAAAGGAGGAGAAGAGAGGGGGAGAAGAGCGGAGAAGAGGATGGAGAGAGGAGTAGAATAGGGGAGAGGAAAAGAGAGGGGAATAGAAGAGAAGAGAGGAGGAGATGAGAGAGGAGGAGAAGAGATGAGAGGAGGAAGAGAGGAGGAGAATATGGGAGAAAATGAGAAGAGAGGAGAGGAGAAGAAGAGAGGGGGAAACAAGAAGGGAGAAGAGAGGATTGTCAGTGGTGGCGATGATTTAGTGGTGAAAAAAATCTAATCTGTTATTTAAATCTACAATTAATAAAAGCTTCATAATTGTATACACTCATTATTATGGTTACTAAGGTAATCATTAGGCCTACTGGCTATTTAATTAGTTGTATTTCATTAGGATCCACATTAGATGGAGCTACCACAGCAACTACTCTTCCTGGGGTCCACATCATAGAAGCAGTGTAGTGACCAGGATAATTAACACAGTAGAAAAGCAGAGGAATAGGTAGAAAATAAAGGTATACGCACTTGTTTTACCTGTATGTGTCCGAGTGTGTGTCTTAAGATGGTCTGACCGTGAAAACTTTCTCTGACACGTCTCACACTGGAATGGTTTCACTCCTACACAGAGAGAGGTGGAGAGAGGGGGGGGAGACATGTGGGGTTAAGAGTTTATAAAGATTATTTTTACTCTGGGTAAAGAGAGAAGAGTTGGAGAGAGCAAGAGAGATAGAGAGAGCAAGAGAGAGAGAGAAGCTGAGAGACAGAGAGAGAGAGAGAAGCTGACAGAGAGAGCGAGACAGAGAGAGCGAGACAGAGAGAGCGAGACAGAGAGAGAGACAGAGAGACAGAGAGAGAGACAGAGAGAGAGACAGAGAGACAGAGAGAGAAGCTGAGAGACAGAGAGACAGAGAGAGAAGCTGAGAGACAGAGAGAGAGAAGCTGAGAGACAGAGAGAGACAGAGAGAGACAGAGAGAGAGAAGCTGAGAGACAGAGAGAGAGAGAGAGAAGAGAGACAGAGAGAGAGAGAAGCTGAGAGACAGAGACAGAGAGAGCGCGACAGAGAGAGCGAGACAGAGAGAGAGAGACAGAGAGACAGAGAGAGAGACAGAGAGAGAGAGACAGAGAGAGACAGAGAGAGAGACAGAGAGACAGAGAGAGAAGCTGAGAGACAGAGAGTTCTGACCTGTGTGTCTGCGTTGGTGTCTCTTCAGTTGATCTGATCTGGAGAATCTCCGTCCACAGTCTGTGAAGTCACACTGATACGGCTTTTCTCCTGCAACCATAATCATCATCATCACCATCATCATCCTCATTATCACAACCACCAGGCCAGTGAGAAGCATGTTAAGCAAATGACTGTTGTCTGTATGTTGTCTATATGAGGTGTACTGACCCGTGTGTTTCCTGCCATGCATCTGCAGGTGGGAAAGTTTGAAGTATCTCTTATTGCAGCCGGGGTAGGCACACACAAACGGACGCTTCTCATTGGTCTCTGATGACCTCACCACAGACGGTGTGATACCAGGCACCCGCCGCACATCCTGAGAGAGAAAGAGAGAGAGAAATAAAGAGAGAGAGGTAGAGAGAGAGAGATAGAGGTAGAGAGAGAGAGAGAGAGAGAGAGAGGAAGAGAGAGAGAGAGACTAGGTGAGAGAGTAGGTGAGTGTGTGTGTGCGCGTGCATGAGTGTTTATGCGTGTCGGACCCTGACCTGTAGTCCTCTGTAGAGGCCGTGTGTGTGGATGTGGTACTGGGCACTACAGCTGAGGACCACCGGAGGAGGGGGGGCCGTGGGGTCACTCTCATATCCTGTCCCATGACTGTAAGGGCAGCAGAGGTGAGGCTGGGGTGAGCACAGTGCAGTACCATGACAACAAGACTGAATATCTAACAACATGCTACTATAACAGTCAGTGATGTCACACTTCTTCCAGTTAATCCTGTTGGAGTGAGAGGGAGGGTGGTGGACAAGGGTCAGAGAGGGATGCTTCTATCTGTTATCCTCATACCTTCATCCTGTCCTCTGTTCAGGGACATATCAGTTCCTACTCCTGTGTTGGTCTTGGTGAGGGGTTGTAAAAATGGGGAAGAGAGAGAAGTGAGAGAGAAAGAGGGAGAGAAAGAGGGAGAGACAGTGAGAGAGAGAGAAAGAGGGAGAGAAAGAGGGAGAGACAGTGAGAGAGAGAGAGAGAAAGAGGGAGAGAAAGAGGGAGAGACAGGGAGAGAGAGAGAAAGAGAGGGAGAGACAGGGGAGAGAAAGAAAGAGGGAGAGAAAGAGGGAGAGACAGTGAGAGAGAGAGAAAGAGGGAGAGAAAGAAGGAAAGACAGGGAGAGAGAGAAAGAGGGAGAGAAAGAGAGAGACAGAGGCAGCAGCTGTGTATTCATTTCATTGTACTCTCATCCCCGTCTTTCTATCCCCCTGGGCAGCAGACCAAATCTTACCTCCCTCCTCCCATCCTTCTCTTCCTCCTCCATTACCTCCCTGACTATGGTCAAGGCTCCGCTAAATAAATATAATACAAGAAGCTAAACACACACATACACACAACACACACATACAACACACACAACACACACATTGATGGACCATGCAGACCACAGTCCACCCAGCTTGGTACCTTTTGATGGTGGACAGTGTGTTAGCAGGGTTCCACGCTACACACTCCAGCTGAGAGGCCATCTGGTACAAGTTATCACTGAGAAAAGCACACAGACAGAAAGATTACAGGTTATCACTGAGAAAAGCACACAGACAGAAAGATTACAGGTTATCACTGAGAAAAGCACACAGACAGAAAGATCACAGGTTATCACTGAGGAAAACACACACAGACAAAAAGATTGCAAGTTATCACTGAGGAAAACACACAGACAGAAAGATGACGAAAACCCACACAGACAGAAAGATGACAGGTTATCACTGAGGAAAACACAGAAAGATCACCTGTTATCACTGCAGGTTATGAGGAAAACACAGAAAGATGAGGAAAACACACACAGACAGAAAGATCTGTTATCACTGAGGAAAACACACAGACAGAAAGATGACAGGTTATCACTGAGGAAAAAAACACAGAAAGATTACAGGTTATCACTGAGGAAAACAACACACACAGACAGAAAGATTACAGCTCCACATTATTTACTGTATTACACCATTTTGAAGCATTAACAAAAGCTTTATCTCGGTTAACGCAGAACTAAAATCTTGCATAATGTGGTTTACTTAGTCTGTCCACGAGACATCAACACAAGCTATACTGATATGATTTGGGGGTGCGTAATGGCTGGATAATTTGCTTTTACGGTCAGAAAACCCCTCCCTCCCCCTCCCCCTCCCTCCCTTCCTTGTTTCTGGATAATGAAGACATGACAGTATGGGAAACCCCACATACTTCCTTCATGAACACATCCAGTCCACAAAGAGCTCATTAGAAACCCTGGGCTGTGAAGCCATTAGTCACATTGGCAGATGATTACACTGGCTACAACACACACACACAGAGAGAGAGACGTGATACACACCCACAGGCATTGAGGGTGAGTGTGACCGTGCCTAGTACATGGTGAACCAGTGCATGACATCACTCTGTCCTCACAGTATCATTACTAGAGGAGGAGGGGATGGAGTTGGAGGAGGAGGTGGAGGAGGAGGTGAGGGAGGAGGAAGAGACGGCGGAGGAGGAGGAGGTGGAGGAAGAGGTGGAGGTGGAGGAAGAGGTGAGGGAGGAGGAAGAGACGGCGGAGGAGGAGGAGGTGGAGGAAGAGGTGGAGGTGGAGGAAGAGGAGGAGGAGGAGGAGGAGACGGCAGAGGAGGAGGAGGAGGTGGAAGAAGAGGTGGAGGTGGAGGAGGTGGAGGAGGAGGTGGCTGAGGAAGAGGTGGAGGAGGTGGAGGACAGTGTACAATATCCTGTACATCAGTGGAGGCTAGTGAGGGGAGGAAGGCTGATAGTAATGGACATAATGGAGTGGATGGAATGGAATGAATGTTTCCATGTGTTTCATTCCATTCCAGCCATTGCTATGAGTCGTCCTCCCCTCACCAGCCCCCACTGGTGTATAGAAAACATAAATGACCTGTGTGACATACCAGGGTCAGTTGTACTGTATGAGGCAGCACTGTTGAGAAGCAGGCTGATGATAAGTGTGTGGGTGTGTTAGTGTGGGGGGGTTGATCTGATGGTTCCTAGCTCTGGGATAGGAGATGAAAGGCTATAAAGGGAGAATGGACTCTTCTCTTCCTCTCTTATCAGAACCTGTTCCTGTAGTTTGAGTTCCTTCTGTTGCCTCTCTCCAAAAACAAACTGAGGTCAGAATTTGAAGAATCCTGGCTCAGTTTGCCTGCTGAGCTGTTTTGGGTTAAAGAAATCCCCCCATGTTACAGAAAAACAAATGGACTGACATGTGAGTCCCCTCTCCTCCCCTTCCACCCACCACTTTACCTCTCCCTCTCCTCTCACTCTCCTCCCTCTCCTCTTCCTCTCGTCTCCCTCTCCTCCTCTCCCTCTCCTCTCCCTCTCCACCCCTTCCACCCACCACTTCACCTCTCTCCTCCTCTCCCTCTCCTCCTCTCCCTCCTCCCCTTCCACCCACCACTTCACCTCTCTCCTCCTCTCCCTCTCCTCTCCCTCTCCTCTCCTTCCACCCACCACTTCACCTCTCCTCTCCTCTCCTTCCACTCTCCTCTCCTATATTCCCACATTTTACCTGTTGTTTTTCCTCTCCATTTCCATCCTCTCACATTCCTTCTATGACTCATACCCCTTCTATGACTCTGTACCGGTACCCCTGTATATAGCCTCCACATTGACTCTGTACCGGTACCCCCTGTATATAGCCTCCACATTGACTCTGTACCGGTACCCCCTGTATATAGCCTCCACGTTGACTCTGACTCTGTAGCCTCCCATTGACTCTGTACCGGTACCCCTGTATATAGCCTCCACGTTGACTCTGTACCGGTACCCCCTGTATATAGCCTCCACGTTGACTCTGTACCGGTACCCCCTGTATATAGCCTCCACGTTGACTCTGTACCGGTACCCCCTGTATATAGCCTCCACATTGACTCTGGTACCCCTGTATATAGCCTCCACATTGACTCTGTACCGGTACCCCCTGTATATGACCTCCACATTGACTCTGTACTGTATATAGCCTCCACATTGTACCCCCTGTATATAGCCTCCACATTGACTCTGTACCGGTACCCCCTGTATATAACCTCCACATTGACTCTGTACCGGTACCCCCTGTATATAACCTCCACATTGACTCTGTACCGGTACCCCCTGTATATAGCCTCCACATTGACTCTGTACCGGTACCCCCTGTATATAACCTCCACATTGACTCTGTACCGGTACCCCCTGTATATAACCTCCACATTGACTCTGTACCGGTACCCCCTGTATATAACCTCCACATTGACTCTGTACCGGTACCCATTGTATATTGCACCACCATTGTTATTTACTGCTGCTCTTTAATCATTTGTTATTCTTATCTATTGTTTTTTTAGGTACTTTATTAAAACTGCATTGTTGGTTAAGGGCTTGTTAGTAAGCATTTCACTGTAAGGTCTACTACACCTGTTGTATTCGGCGCATGTAACAAATAACATTTGATTTGATTTGATTTAGCTCTGTGTACAGTCTCAGACGTACACCTCCTTCATTCCCTGGTGATCTCACTTCCTTCCTACCCTGGTGATCTCACTTCCTTCCATTGGTCATAAGGTCCTCCTCCCTCTCAAAGACAGACTGACATTTGATGAGCTCATCAAAGGCCATTGAAAAAATATATATATATTATTATCTCTATAGGACTTCCTGGTTGAAATATAAATACAGTACAATGAGTATCTATCTGTGATCATCACTGGAGTCAGATCCTAAATAACTATGCAGTCAAAATGGTATCCTATGAACGGTAGCACAAACATGTACAGTGTAATGCTATGAGAGTCAGGCGTATGGATCTCAAGCTAAGGGGACCCAAGGTGATGAGGAGGTTTGTGAACAGAAAGGTACCTGTTATAGTTCCTCAGCAGTAGAGCCTGGCTGGTTGGACAGTTCTCTGAGGGGGGGTGGCAACCAAACATGGAGGGAGGGGCCGGGTACTGCTGGTCACCTGCATAGCATACAGTAAATGAACCAGACAAACAAACCAATGAATTAGCATAAAGACCTGTTGGACAGTAGTTACAGCATGATGAAACCTCATGCTCAATATAACACCAGATTGGTCTGTTTATCAGCTGACTATCTCTGCAGGAGCTATATCCCCAGGAGTCGGACACGGACGGACGGAAAACGGACGGACAGGACAGACAGACAGACAGACAGACAGACAGACAGACAGACAGACAGACAGACAGACAGACAGACAGACAGACAGACAGACAGACAGACAGACAGACAGACAGACAGACAGACAGACAGACAGACAGACAGACAGACAGACAGACAGACAGACAGACAGACAGACAGACAGACAGACAGACAGACAGACAGACAGACAGACAGACAGACAGACAGACAGACAGACAGACAGACAGACAGACAGACAGACAGACAGACAGACAGACAGACAGACAGACAGACAGACAGACAGACAGACAGACAGACAGACAGACAGACAGACAGACAGACAGACAGACAGACAGACAGACAGACAGACACCAATAAAACACGTGTCCTCTGAACAATGATCAAAACAGCAGTCCGCCCAGAGGTGGTAAACCAATCCATCTCCTTTTAAAGGACCTTCATAGCTCCTTCTCTGGCTCAGTTGTGGATTGGTCCCCTGGTGGCGGTCAACATTCCACCAAGTCTCTCATAAAGCTGTTTCCTTATCATTTCCAGAGCCAGTATATTCATTTGACCAAAATGAAAAGAAAACATACACAGCCTTGAATAAGAGCATAGCGAGAGGTGGTGTTAAAAACAGAGAGAGAGGTTGAGGGGAGACAGGGAGAGAGAATGGATGATAGTCATTTATAGCCCTGTAACCTCTGGGTGGCTTCCTTACTAACCTTGCTGAGACCTCAGAGTCTTCATTGTTTGTGAGGTTAACTTTCACATGCTGCACACACACACACACACAAATACTAAAACACGCACACACTATCATACACACAGGTGGACAGGAAGTGTTAAGGACAGTGAATGTTACCCATGGTAGTTGGAGGGGACAGGATGTCCTCGTGTTTGAAGGAATGACTGGAGAACTGAGGGGAGTGGTGAGACGGAGTGTGACCGTAGCTGGGAGCCCCATCCAGACCTACTGTCCCATAACCTACAGAGAAAAGACACATTATAAAGACAATACTTTCTCAGTTTCACCGTCATGGCAACATTTTGGAGGAAACTGTGAGTCTCCGGGAGCCGGACGGATGTCTGAATCCTCATAGCAACATCACTGTAGTAAGTTTATGACACCACTGAACCCCGTCTCCCTGGAAGGTTTTCATTCACGGTTTCAGTAAAGCTGGAGAGGAAAGTTGGCATCCAGAGATTATGAAGATCAGTAAATCTAAGGACCAAGTGGTGTGTGTCTGCACTTGCTCATACACACAAACGCACAAGCACACACACTCACACACACACAAACATGCACATAATCACGCACACACACTTGCACATGCACACACACTCACCCACACATGACATTAGCAGGACAGGAGTCAAGGGGAGTGTTGGACAGTTCCTGAGGAGACTCACCTACACGTCTCTAAATCACTGGAGCCCTTAAAGTCCCACACTGACCCTCAGACCACTTCATCAAAAACTACTTTCCACAGAATCAACAAACTCTCAGTGCTCAGTGGGTCTGAGCCTCACATTACCAATCACACAGGCTAAACCCTATGAGCCTCACATTACCAATCACACAGGCTAAACCCTATGAGCCTCACATTACCAATCACACAGGCTAAACTATATGAGCCTCACATTACCGATCACACAGGCTAACCCCTATATGAGCCTCACATTACCAATCACACAGACTAAACCCTATGAGCCTCACATTACCAATCACACAGGCTAACCCCTATGAGCCTCACATTACCAATCACACAGGCTAAACCCTATGAGCCTCACATTACCAATCACACAGGCTAAACCCTATATGAGCCTCACATTACCAATCACACAGACTAAACCCTATGAGCCTCACATTACCAATCACACAGACTAAACCCTATGAGCCTCACATTACCAATCACACAGGCTAAACTATATGAGCCTCACATTACCAATCACACAGGCTAAACCCTATATGAGCCTCACATTACCAATCACACAGACTAAACCCTATGAGCCTCACATTACCAATCACACAGGCTAAACCCTATGAGCCTCACATTACCAATCACACAGGCTAAACCCTATATAAGCCTCACATTACCAATCACACAGGCTAAACCCTATGAGCCTCACATTACCAATCACACAGGCTAAACCCTATATGAGCCTCACATTACCAATCACACAGGCTAAACCCTATATGAGCCTCACATTACCGATCACACAGGCTAAACCCTATGAGCCTCACATTACCAATCACACAGGCTAAACCCTATGAGTCTCACATTACCAATCACACAGGCTAAACCCTATGAGTCTCACATTACCAATCACACAGGCTAACCCCTATATGAGCCTCACATTACCAATCACACAGGCTAAACCCTATATGAGCCTCACATTACCAATCACACAGGCTAACCCCTATATGAGCCTCACATTACCAATCACACAGGCTAACCCCTATATGAGCCTCACATTACCAATCACACAGGCTAAACCCTATGAGCCTCACATTACCAATCACACAGGCTAAACCCTATGAGCCTCACATTATCAATCACACAGGCTAAACCCTATATGAGCCTCACATTACCAATCACACAGGCTAAACCCTACATGAGCCTCACATTATCAATCACACAGGCTAAACCCTATGAGCCTCACATTACCAATCACACAGGCTAAACCCTATATGAGCCTCACATTACCAATCACACAGGCTAAACCCTATGAGCCTCACATTACCAATCACACAGGCTAAACCCTATATGACTAATGGAAGTATGAAACAATACTGAAAATAGACTATCGTTGTTGACAAATTATCATATTTATTGCTGTTGTCAAATTTGATAAAGTCAGCACACAGGAAACAGAGAAATTAAATATAAATTGAGATAAATATCAGTTAAACATTCCCCTGACTTATCTTCTGGGGTCAGATCTTGGGGGAACAAGACCAAATACTATTGGGACTAATAAAAGACCCCAAATACTATTGGGACTAGTAAAAGACCCCAAATACTATTGGGACTAATAAAAGACCCCAAATACTATTGGGACTAATAAAAGACCCCAAATACTATTGGGACTAATAAAAGACCCCAAATACTATTGGGACTAATAAAAGACCCCAAATACTATTGGGACTAATAAAAGACCCCAAATACTATTGGGACTAATAAAAGACCCCAAATACTATTGGGACTAATAAAAGACCCCAAATACTATTGGGACTAATAAAAGACCCCAAATACTATTGGGACTAATAAAAGACCCCAAATACTATTGGGACTAATAAAAGACCCCAAATACTATTGGGACTAATAAAAGACCCCAAATACTATTGGGACTAATAAAAGACCCCAAATACTATTGGGACTAGTAAAAGAGTTTTCTCCATTGGAAGTAAAAGTGCTCTCAAGGTCTGGATAATTGTCACGATAGTCGTAAGCATACTCACACCAAAGCGCAGCGTGATATGGGTTCCACATCTTTTATGATAAGTGAACCGCACAACAAAACAACAAAGAATAACCGAAACGTGCCGTTCTGGAGTGCTCACAGGCAACAACACAAAAAACAAGATCCCACAAAACACGTTGGGGAAATGGCTGCCTAAATATGATCCCCAATCAGAGACAACGATAAACAGCTGCCTCTGATTGGGAACCATACCAACATAGAAATAAACAACCTAGATAGGAACACCCCGACCTAACCGAAATAGAGAATAACAAGGCTCTCTATGGTCAGGGCGTGACAATAATAAAGTAAGGCTAAGTGTTAGTCTGTAAAAAGGGTGTTTGAATGTGAGGTGTTTTTGAGGAAACTACATGAAAACACTCAAACATTATCACACACAGAACACATAACATCAAATGTTACAACATTCCAGAAATCCTAAGAATCAGGCGTGTGTTTTCGTGTGTGTGTGTGTGCGTGTGTGTGTGTGCGTGCTTGTGTGTGCGTGCTTGTGTGTGTGTGCATGCATGGATGAACACGCGCGTGTACGATGCGTGCATTAGTGCGTGCTGTGCACACGTGTGTTATTAATTTCTATGGCACAGACAGTGACAGTCCAAGGTAATGTCCTTTTCCCACGCCCTGTATGGCTACTATACTGTTAGCTTTACTAGTCAACATCTTCACACCTCTTTAAACAACTTTTGAAGGCTTCATAGAGCATACATAAAGGCTTCATAAACACTACATAAATGCTTCACTAATCATCTTTAAGCTTATCTCATGCTCTGTAAATGGTGTATGAACATACATAGTGTGTTTTGTCACATTTGGCAATTCAACCTACAATGGTTTTATCACCCTTTATACACCTATAGAGTATGACATACGCTTATAAATGATTTGTGAAGCGTTTATGTAGTGCTTATGAAGCCTTTATGTATAGTATATAAAGCCTTTATAAGGTCTACTTTGTTTAAGGGGGGACCGAATAAACAGTAATATGACTGTAACTAGACACAGTGAGAAACTGTACAACTGGGAAAAGTAGACAGGAAAATGTTGTCTTCCTAACAGGTTCATTTAAATCAGGAAACATTATGACAGGAATGTTTTATATGATCATTTGTCATCATACTGCATTAGTATTTTAGTTTGTCAAAAAATATGATTACATTGTCTTGACTGAGGGGATACACTAATAATGTAGCTAAACTGGGAAGATATGATTACATTGTTTTGACTGAGGGGAAACACTGATAATGTAGCTAAACTGTGAAAATATGATTACATTGTTTTGACTGAGGGGAAACACTGATAATGTAGCTAAACTGGGAAGATATGATTACATTGTTTTGACTGAGGGGAAACACTGATAATGTAGCTAAACTGGGAAGATATGATTACATTGTTTTGACTGAGGGGAAACACTGATAATGTAGCTAAACTGTGAAAATATGATTACATTGTTTTGACTTAGGGGAAACACTGATAATGTAGCTAAACTGTGAAAATATGATTACATTGTTTTGACTGAGGGGAAACACTGATATTGTAGCTAAACTGTGAAAATATGATTACATTGTTTTGACTGAGGGGAAACACTGATAATGTAGCTAAACTGGGAAGATATGATTACATTGTTTTGACTGAGGGGAAACACTGATAATGTAGCTAAACTGTGAAAATATGACATCATATGAATTCCTCCCTTAATGGACTGAATCCTAATTTGAGATTAGTGCACATGGTAGGTCTGTCTTTCATATGCACGTCAATGCTGTATTTACTTCGGCCCATTATGAATTTGAATTTGAGTTGAACAATTAATTAGGGAAAAGTGAACATAAAATTGTATTATGAAGTTGGTGGTTCGAGCCCTGAATGCTGATTGGCTGAAAGCCGTGGTATGTCAGACCGTATATCACAAAACATGAATTTGTATTGTTCTAATTATGTTGGTAACCAGTTTAAAATAGCAATTAGGCATCTCGGGGGTTTGTGATATATGGACAATGTACCACGGCTAAGGGCTGTGTCCAGGCACTCCACGTTGTGTCGTGGATAAGAACACTCCTGTACTGTGGTATATTGGCCATATACCACACCAACTCGGGCCTAATTGCTTAATTAAACAACATTTTGTATTATAAATAGATTTTGTGAACAACAAGTTTATCATGCTTATTATCATAGCTATAATAATGTTGTACCATAATAATGTTGTATGTGTCTGTCGTTGACAACATTATTTTGTGATAGCTAGGTAGAAATAGATTCCGTTCATTATGTCAGGGATTACTATGATGAAAAAATGTTCCTGTTTATGTCATTTAAAAAAAAATATTGTGATTTTTTTACAAACAAAAAAAGTAAATGCAGAATGATGAGAAATTATCGAATTAACTTAAATAGCTGATGGTTTGAAATTAGCTGAATAAAAAAGAAGACTGTCCAGAAGTACAACATCAAAACAATATTCATTTATAAGTTTTACAAAATACTGTCCAGAAGTACAACATCAAAACAATATTCATTTATAAGTTTTACAAAATATTGTCCAGAACTACAGCATCAAAACAATATCCATTTGTAAGTTTTACAAACAGTTGATAAAAGGTTTTGTAATATTTGTTGTGTTATTTAGATTTAGATTCCAAGATTATTTCAACCTAAAAAAGTACTGGGGGATAAAGGGGAAATCTGCAGTTGCTAAATCCATTTCGGGATTTATAAATGATGTACACATTGATTCTTCAATAATATAATTTATAAATGCCTCATGAGCTTAGTTCAACTGTCCTACCCCATCAGAACCCAACATATAATCTTGTTTTGCTACAATGTTTGTAAATAAAGTAAATGTAAATAAACACTACAGTATATAGCCTCAAATCATAGTGAAAACTATCATTTGTATATCATGGATGGCCAGTTCTTGCATCCATAGCTCTGTCTATGTATTTGAGAGAGGTTACATTTCTCCAGCCCCATCCCTCAGCTTTTAACCAAAACAGGGATGGGGAAAACACGTTGTTATTGTTTCAACCGCTAATTGCCCCTTTAACTTGGATATTACAATCAACAATACATTTACAGCTGTATTTAAATTAGGTCATTTTTTTTAAACACAGCTTTCTGTATTATTATGTTTCATTATTTTGAAGCACTATGTTCTTTGAGAATCAAAGTGAAAGTGAACGTGTTGAACACAGGTTGAGGCAGACCTCTCGGCCATATTGTTGCATTAACTCTGTGAGTCGGGCCAGCGATGGGAAAACTGACTGCTCTCATCCCTGTACAGGGCAGAACGACCCTGGCCAGTACAAAACATCCTGTTCAGACACAACACTGTGGACAAGGCCCAAACATCAACTCTGGACAACTACACCCAATGCAAATAGACACAGTCCAGCACATACACACAATGACCCAGGAAGTACGGCATGGCCACATGAGAAATTCACAGACACACTCCGTCACTGACATCAGACAGGGTTGGTGCAACGCTGATGGCCCAACAATCAATCAATCAAATGTATTTATAACGCCCTTTTTACATCAGCAATTGTCATAAAATGCTTATACAGAAACCCAGCCTAAAACCCCAAACAGCAAGCAATGCAGATGTAAAATAACTTTGGCCTTGAGTGGTGAGGAGTAGACAGCTTAGCTTGAGCTGAATTCAAGAGATGCTGCAGAGGATAGAGTGAGCCCGGAGAGGGTCAATGAGGTGGCTATAGAGGAGGAGAGAGGGGAGCAGAGAGCAGCCTTACCCTGGTTCCTGTGGGTCGGCGGGCTGTCCACACAGCCTGGGAGGTAGGCTCCATTAGGAAACACCCTGGACTGGCTTGGAGCTGGCTCACCGAAGGCCCCAACCCGACAGGGGCTTGTCCCAGTGAACTGGCCAGAGAAGTGCAACGTGAAGGCCCCCAGGCCACAGTGAGGGTCCTCCAGAGGGTCCGTGGAGCCCCAGCCAGGCTCCTGCTTGATGAGGGAGTGGTGGGAGGGCAGGGAACCGTAGGGAGAGCCAGGGTGGAGGTCCAGGTAAGGTGCCCACTGAGGGGCACCCCCAACGGGCAGGCCACAGCCCCCGCTGCTCACTGGTAGGGAGGGTACGGAGGGCACCGGGGGTAAGAGAGAGCTCAGGTCTCGCACCTCGGAAACCATAGACCCCATCATCCCATACGGCTCTGTCAGCATCATGGAGGATGGCAGGAGATGGACCCTGAAAAACACAACCCCTGAGAGGCAGAGACTTGAACAGACTCCTGAGGCGCAGAGAGGAGGATAGTCGAAAAATAGAACTATATATGGGTGTGAGAGCCTCCTTAGGAACAGTGAAGAAAAAGATTGAAAAAAATAGTCAAGGCAAATTCTCTTCGATGCGATTTAACCCGGAACTGAACGCAGAGTCAAAAAGTCCACCAACGAACCATCTTTTTCCACTTGGATCCTCTCTGTTTCAGTCCATTTCAGCGATCGTCCAATGGAGTTGTAGAGTGTTCAGGTTGTCAGTTCAGTGGACAGGCCAGAGAGTGTAGTATCACAGCCGTGTGGATGCTGTGCTTTGTGGGAGTGTGTGTACTAGTAACAGTGCCTTGAGTGTGATGTCTGGTTTTCCTTACACTGCTGAAGGCTCTACTGCCTTACTCACAGGCCAGGGGGAGGAGCAAGGACCGAACGGCAGAAAGGATGACTCCTTCACTTTATCCACTACAGGCATACCATAGAGATAGATAGAGGACTCTATTGCCCAAAAGCTCATTTTAACATGGGCAGCACTATGGAGGACTTTCACCATTTTGAAGTTGTCAACTGGTTGGGACTTCCTGTGGGTTAAGGAAGGTCGCCAGGAGGGATCAGCCAATTCATTTTATTTGTGAGCAAACATTCCATAACTGCAGGGGGCAAATCTTTGACCAGATAGGGGATGGCAGGTAACCTAGCAGTTAAGAGCTTTGAGCCAGTAACCAGAAGGTCACTGGTTCAAATCCCTGAGCCGACTAGGTGAAAAATCTCTCGATGTGCCCTTGAGCGAGGCACTTAACCCTAATTGCTCCTGTAAGTCGCTCTGGGTAAGAGCATCTGCTAAATGTAAAATTGTTTGTACCTGTTTAAACAACAATCTCCCGGTGGCAGTACGCACCCTTTCAGTTTGTTTACCGACTCATAGAAGTAGAATAGAACGGACTACTTCAAAATGGAAGTGGCCTCAATGGCCCTGCCCATCATAATGGGACAGATAGAATGATGTGATAAGTCTATGAGACGCATGCACTCACTAAGCTGTGTGTGTTTGTGTGTTTGCATTTTTCATCACTTTTGATATAAACTTCTAAACATGGATCATTCTAAACATGGATGTTCTCAACATGGATAGTTCTATACATGGATCATTCTAAACATGGATGTTCTCAACATGGATAGTTCTATACATGGATCATTCTAAACATGGATCGTTCTATACATGGATCATTCTAAACATGGATCGTTCTAAACATGGATGTTCTCAACATGGATAGTTCTATACATGGATCATTCTAAACATGGATGTTCTCAACATGGATGTTCTCAACATGATCATTCTAAACATGGATCGTTCTAAACATGGATGTTCTCAACATGATCATTCTAAACATGGATTGTTCTAAACATGGATGTTCTCAACATGGATAGTTCTATACATGGATCATTCTAAACATGGATCGTTCTAAACATGGATGTTCTCAACATGGATAGTTCTATACATGGATCATTCTAAACATGGATCGTTCTAAACATGGATCGTTCTAAACATGGATCGTTCTAAACATGGATGTTGTCAACATGGATAGTTCTATACATGGATCATTCTAAACATGGATGGATGGATTAAACATGGATGTTGTCAACATGGATTGTTCTATACATGGATCATTCTAAACATGGATCTTCTAAACATGCATTCCCTAAATGTCATTTTATTCTGACACGTTTCACACACAGAAAAGTCTTAGGTCCGCTACATATGAGCTTATTGGACATTTTACAATTACAGTTAACTTTATCAGGCTATTAAAATATGTTAAGCAGTTAAAATTCTGTTTTGTTGGGTACAAATAACCAAAATACAGCATTTTCAATCAAAGCCTACTGTTTGCTCTACGATATTGTCCACTTATTTTGCACAACTTTGTTATTCTTTTTAATATAAAGATTTATTAGCCGTGTTCCGTTGGAGCATTTTGTTGCCAAAGCTTCGTGTAAAACTTGCTGACAGCTTTGGGAGAGCTTGAAGCGAGGGCCCAGCTGCTCCTCAGTGCGCGGGTGTTTCATCCACATTCCTCAAGAGACGTATTTGCTGCTAATAAGCACAAAATACAGAAGATCCGCTCACAGTCAACATAAAAAAATCTACAAATAATACTTGTGTCGATAGATAAATTCCATTATCATCGAAAAATGTATCAAACTATTACAAAATATAGCGTCTAAATAACGCCTAAATATAGTTTATTATCAGACTGTTTAAACAAATTACAAATAATTCCAGGTTAAAATTAGGATAGGGCTAAAAATATTTCCCGGTCATTCTTTTAATTACTTATTAAATCATACAATTATTACGAATCTATATTGTTATATATGCCTACTTACTTACTGTGTAATGGGTAAAATGCACAATCCCCTTAAATACAATTTTAAGAAATATGTAGGCCTAGTGTAATGCTCCGGGTGTCGTGGGTGTGGAGTCAAACGCAGGAGACAGAGAGTTCAATGCTGTGCTCTTTAATTGCACCAACGCACCACAGGGTGCTCACAATAATAACGGCCCCAAAACACAGGGAATGAAAAATGACTACTGAAAAATGCACGACCAGGAACTAACACGTTCCTCTACAACAGAGCCGAAGGTTACAATAAATAATCCCGCACAACAAACAGGCGGTCCGGCTGTCTAAAGAAGCCCAACTAATCATTACAAACAGGTGCTACCAATAACCATACAAGGAGGGGGAGGAAAGACAATCAGTGGCAGCTAATAGGCCGGTGACGACGACCGCCGAGCGCCACCCGACCGGGAAGGGAATCCACCCTCGGTCGGACTCGTGACACCTAGTCTGCAATGAAAAACAATTGTTCATATTCACTTCTTCAACTAAATTAAACTGAAACAAATTATTTACTGGCTGAATTGGATAGTTTGAATTGGATGGGACCTTATTAAAAATATATTGAAGTTTATGACAGCATCTTTGCTGCTGCTGCTTTTATTACTATATTGGTTGGCTTGCCAAGGGATGTTTATCTTTGACTAGAGAGGTGATGACCCAGGTCTGGATGGACTGGGACAAAGAGGAATGGAGCGACAGGATTCTGGAATTCTGGAAAACTCCATAGCTTCTGAAGATTCATGAAGATTCAAAGGTTTCCCCTCACAGCAAATTGTCCAGTGTTAAATCAACACTGAGAGTGTCAAATGTAACACTGGTCCAGTGTCTCTACTAATCCACACTTTTCAGGTCAACACCTTTCAAGTGAATTGTAGAGTTTCCACCCGTAACTGTATTTGATAGTCTTCTGTGTTGGGTTCTAATGGGGTTAAACAGTCTTCTGTGTTGGGTTCTAATGGGGTTAAACAGTCTTCTGTGTTGGGTTCTAATGGGGTTAAACAGTCTTCTGTGATGGTTTCTGATGGGGTTAAACAGTCTTCTGTGTTGGGTTCTGATGGGGTTAATCAGTCTTCTGTGTTGGGTTCTGATGGGGTTAAACAGTCTTCTGTGTTGGGTTCTGATGGGGTTAAACAGTGTTCTGTGTTGGGTTCTGATGGGATTAAACAGTCTTCTGTGTCGGGTTCTGATGGGGTTAATCAGTCTTCTGTGTTGGGTTCTGATGGGATTAAACAGTCTTCTGTGTCGGGTTCTGATGGGGTTAATCAGTCTTCTGTGTCGGGTTCTGATGGGGTTAATCAGTCTTCTGTGTTGGGTTCTGATGGGGTTAATCAGTCTTCTGTGTTGGGTTCTGATGGGATTAAACAGTCTTCTGTGTTGGGTTCTGATGGGGTTAATCAGTCTTCTGTGTTGGGTTCTGATGGGATTAAACAGTTGAACTAACCCCATGAGGCATTTCTAAGTTACTTGTATATTCTTCAAGAATCAATAGGTATATATTATGAATTTAAAAGTTAAAAAAATAGATGTAGCAATCGCAGATCCGTTCTTTACGATACATGACCCTAAACATGAGGCTCTTAATGATGATAACGTATTGAAAGAATGTGAAAGTAATCCAGTGGTTGCTACAGCCCAGATGAAGGGAGTTAATGAGAAGCTCCACACCCTGTTTCTCCTCTCATGACTGTGGCTAGCGGTGCACTGAAAAGCCACTTGATTGGTTATGTCTGACTTTACTCTGCATGGGTCTGGGGTGTGGGCTAGGCCCTAGTAGGATGAGTGCCTGCCTCGGGGAACTGCTACCCAGGAATTGAGTGAAGTTAGTGGGCCGCTTCTCGTCACCACCTCCTCTCCTACCACCACCTCCACTATGTGTAATTTCAGTCTTGTACTCCAGAGAAAGTCACTGACCCCTGATTGAACTGGGGGAAGGGGAGCAGGAGCAGTCTGCCCAGTGTGTCAGAGTGGGCTCTGTTTTATCATTATCCAGGGGATTAAAGCTACTGGAGAAAGTCCTCAATTTGGCATTAGACTGAGAAATACATACAGCAGACTCTCACAACCCTGTAGAAGTGAAGAAATCAACATATCTGGGTGAGAAGACACTGAATTAAATGAACTTCATTTATCCTTGTAGGAACATTGTTTCTGGGCTGAAAGCGGTGATGCAGACAACATACACCAACAGACAGGACAGATTCTTACATTAACACACTTCCTGTTGCTGGACTCAAAAGACATGTAGTGCTGATGAAGCATTGCTGCTGTTATTCTGTTTCAGACAGAGTGACGCAACACTATGGCCTGGATGAAGAACTGTTCTTTCCATGTTTTCCCTTTTCACAACGTTTGCCAAGAAAGTGTCACAGTTCCTATATATGTTGGTTGTTGTGGTGAAGAGACGGGGGGACTGGACACACAGAGGCTGATTCACGGCTTGAGTTACAGGGACATATTTACTAAGAGTTTGCACCATGACTGCACCATGACCTCCAGTTATGTAGTAATTGGTCATTAATAAATTCATATTTACGATAAATCCAACACCATTTAAATCTATTCACATCCTTGAAATGATAAGGTTGTGGTGATGAAAAGAACAGTATGCTCTCTGACTCACTATTTCTGGGACAAAAAAATTGTGCAAACGCAGCTTTCTCTCCCGAAGGAGCACAAAGACATTCTGAAGACGTCCAGGCGGCCATTTTAACAAATTACAGCAAAAGAAAAAGAATGGATCCCAATACAATTCTAATGTATTTCTTCCCATCCACATCAAACAACAAATTATCTAGTGTACTAATATATATAGAAACCCAGTGTACTAAGCACAGAGAGGTGTTCCTGACTCTAATATAGAAACCCAGTGTACTAAGCACAGAGAGGTGTTGCTGACTCTAATATAGAAACCCAGTGTACTAAGCACAGAGAGGTGTTCCTGACTCTAATATAGAAACCCAGTGTACTAAGCACAGAGAAGTGTTCCTGACTCTAATATAGAAACCCAGTGTACTAAGCACAGAGAAGTGTTGCTGACTCTAATATAGAAACCCAGTGTACTAAGCACAGAGAGGTGTTCCTGACTCTAATATAGAAACCCAGTGTACTAAGCACAGAGAGGTGTTCCTGACTCTAATATAGAAACCCAGTGTACTAAGCACAGAGAGGTGTTCCTGACTCTAATATAGAAACCCAGTGTACTAATCACAGAGAAGTGTTGCTGACTCTAATATAGAAACCCAGTGTACTAAGCACAGAGAAGTGTTGCTGACTCTAATATAGAAACCCAGTGTACTAAGCACAGAGAGGTGTTCCTGACTCTAATATAGAAACCCAGTGTACTAAGCACAGAGAAGTGTTGCTGACTCTAATATAGAAACCCAGTGTACTAAGCACAGAGAGGTGTTCCTGACTCTAATATAGAAACCCAGTGTACTAAGCACAGAGAAGTGTTGCTGACTCTAATATAGAAACCCAGTGTACTAAGCACAGAGAAGTGTTGCTGACTCTAATATAGAAACCCAGTGTACTAAGCACAGAGAAGTGTTGCTGACTCTAATATAGAAACCCAGTGTACTAAGCACAGAGAAGTGTTGCTGACTCTAATATAGAAACCCAGTGTACTAAGCACAGAGAAGTGTTGCTGACTCTAATATAGAAACCCAGTGTACTAAGCACAGAGAAGTGTTGCTGACTCTAATATAGAAACCCAGTGTACTAAGCACAGAGAAGTGTTGCTGACTCTAATATAGAAACCCAGTGTACTAAGCACAGAGAAGTGTTGCTGACTCTAATATAGAAACCCAGTGTACTAAGCACAGAGAAGTGTTGCTGACTCTAATATAGAAACCCAGTGTACTAAGCACAGAGAAGAGCTGATAATGCCACACAGCCATTTGTTACAGTGAGTCATCAGTTCCTCCATATCTGCCTGTGGCCTCTGCCAAATGCTTACAAAGTAAAACAAAACTCACTCTGAAAAATGTTCCTTTTTCTGCCTTCTCCTCTCTCACCACAGAGATAGTGACAGACAGTCAACAACATCAAAACAACTGAAGGTCCATTGTACTGTACACTTCAGCATATCAATAAGTATACACTTGGGGCAGCAGGTAGCCTAGTGGTTAGAGTGTTGGGCCAGTAACCGAAAGGTTGCTAGATCGAATCCCTGAGCTAACAAGGTAAAAGCTGTCGTTCTGCCCATGAACAGGCAGTTAACCCACTATTCCTAGGCTGTCATTGTAAATAACAATTTGTTCTTAACTGACTTTCCTAGTTAAATAAAGGTAAAAACAGTGTCCCTACAATCTCTCCAACATTGGCAAACCTCCAAAAGTTACCCAGCAAGCTAGAAAACACAATTTCCTATATTATTTTCATATCAACTCTCAACATACTTCAAAGTGAGCTGGGTATCAGAGTGGAGATAAGAAAAGGGGAGCTAGCATGAGACACAGCACTGGTCTAGAGGCTGGCTGATGGGTCACACTCCCTCCGGTCACCCCCACCTAATCTCCCTGCTTTAGTCTCTCAGTCCCCCACAACATGATACAGCAATGCTCTCTCTCTAGCTCTCTCTCTCTCTGTCTTTCTCTCCCATTCAACTCTCTCTGCCTCTCTCTCTGTCTCTGTCTCTCTGTCTCTCTCTCTCTCTCTCACAAACACAGGAGACAGCCTCAGATAGCACAAAGACAATATACTAGATGAAATAAAGTTAGTGCTGAATGACAAACTTCTGAAATGAAAACACGATAAGACCAGACGTCTGAAGTCCATAGTGAGTGTATCAAATGTGCCAAAATGTATCAATCAAGCCCTCAGAGTACATTTCAAGGGACGATAACTAGGGATATGTCAAAGGTCAGTATCACATGTGGTGATAGATGTTTGATATGAAACAGTGGATGATATGAAGGGAAGACTAAACTTGATGGTTTCCAATGAGAAGCTGTTTCCAAGAGTGTCTGGAGACACAACGAAGTACAGCATCTGTTGGAGCTGGCACAACTTCAGAGGAGGGGAAGGGAGAAGAGATACTGGGACTATTCAAGAGGACCAACATATAATATGTTGTAGTTGGACACTGGATTAGGCCCATATACTACTAGCAAGAGTGGTGCCATTCACACATCCCTCTATCCCTCTCTCTGCCCACGCTCCAGCTTCAACAGCCTGGAACTATAGTTCTTATTGAGGAAAAACTCCAGCTCCAAATTATAGTCTGGGAAATGGGACAGGATCCCTCCAAACCAGGGTGGACACAATCACCCAGACAGTGGATGGGATGACTGTGGGTCGTTATGTTGGCTAATTACTTGGTAAGAGTGATGGATACTTTTTAACCTAAACAATGTATACTAACATTTCTGACTCCCAGTACTCTAATACTGAGGCTCCATACTCCAGTACCATGCCTATCAGACTACAGTGCCTATCAGGCTACAGTGCCTATCAGACTACAGTGCCTATCAGGCTACAGTGCCTATCAGACTACAGTGCCTATCAGGCTACAGTACCTATGAGTCTACAGTACCTATGAGGCTACAGTACCTATGAGGCTACAGTACCTATGAGGCTACAGTACCTATGAGGCTACAGTACCTATGAGGCTACAGTACCTATGAGTCTACAGTGCCTATGAGGCTACAGTACCTATGAGGCTACAGTACCTATGAGGCTACAGTACCTATGAGGCTACAGTACCTATGAGGCTACAGTGCCTATGAGGCTACAGTGCCTATGAGGCTACAGTACCTATGAGGCTACAGTACCTATGAGGCTACAGTACCTATGAGTCTACAGTGCCTATGAGGCTACAGTACCTATGAGGCTACATTGCCTATCAGGCTACAGTGCCTATGAGGCTACAGTACCTATGAGGCTACATTGCCTATCAGGCTACATTGCCTATGAGTCTACATTGCCTATCAGGCTACATTGCCTATGAGGCTACAGTACCTATGAGGCTACAGTACCTATGAGTCTACAGTACCTATGAGGCTACATTGCCTATCAGGCTACATTGCCTATGAGGCTACAGTACCTATGAGGCTACATTGCCTATCAGGCTACATTGCCTATGAGGCTACGTTGCCTATCAGGCTACAGTACCTATGAGGCTACATTGCCTATCAGGCTACATTGCCTATGAGGCTACAGTACCTATGAGGCTACATTGCCTATCAGGCTACATTGCCTATGAGGCTACAGTGCCTATCAGACTACAGTGCCTATCAGACTACAGTGCCTATCAGACTACAGTGCCTATCAGACTACAGTGCCTATCAGACTACAGTACCTATCAGACTACAGTGCCTATCAGGCTACAGTACCTATCAGGCTACAGTACCTATGAGTCTACAGTACCTATGAGTCTACAGTACCTATCAGGCTACAGTGCCTATCAGGCTACAGTGCCTATCAGGCTACAGTGCCTATCAGACTACAGTGCCTATCAGACTACAGTACCTATGAGTCTACAGTACCTATGAGTCTACAGTACCTATCAGGCTACAGTGCCTATCAGGCTACAGTGCCTATCAGACTACAGTGCCTATCAGACTACAGTGCCTATCAGACTACAGTACCTATCAGGCTACAGTACCTATCAGGCTACAGTACCTATGACGCTCACTGGTTTACCACAGCAGGTGTTAGTGAGTCAGAGCTCTGCGAGGATACAGACGCCCATCATCAGCTCTTTACAGTAACATCCCACTGTCTTCACCCTGCCACACCACAACAGATGTTTCTGTCTGAGGAACACACCCTGCAAGTTCAACTGTGTTTATTAGTCATATACACATCATATACGTGGAGTAGAAAAGTACTTAAGTGAATAAAAGAGTAGTAGAAAATAAAAGCTTGATGAATAATAATAAGATACTAATATAATACAACAAGATACTAATATAATACAACAAGATACTAATATAATACAACAAGATACTAATATAATACAACAAGGCACTGATATAATACAACAAGATACTAATATAATACAACAAGATACTAATATAAAACAACACGATACTAATATAATACAACAAGATACTAATATAATACAACAATGCACTGATATAATACAACAATATACTAATATAACACAACAAGATACGAATATAATATAACAAGATACTAATATAACACAACAAGATACTAATATAATACAGCAAGATACTAATATAATACAACAAGATACTAATATAACACAACAAGATACTAATATAATACAACAAGATACTAATATAATACAACAAGATACTAATATAATACAACAAGATACTAATATAACACAACAAGATACTAATATAATACAACAAGGCACTGAAACGAATTGAAGCAGGATATTTATACATGTTCTGGGGTATTGTGCAATATTAAATAGACATTGTGCAGTAATATACTATACATCAGCAAGTATCTGAGATAGCTTGTGTGGTTTTCCTTCTTCTGCAAAGTCCTTTTACCTGTTACCTACTGGGAGTTTGGATGTATTTTGATGATGATGATGGTGATGATGATGGTGATGATAATGGTGATGATGATGATGATGATGGTGATGATGGTGACAATGATGGTGGTGATGATGATGGTGATGATGGGGTGGTGGTGGTGATGATGATGGTGATGATGATGGTGGTGATGATGGTGACAATGATGTTGATGGTGGTGGTGATGATGGTGATGATTAAGATGATGAAGATAATGATGGCTAGGGGAAAGTGTGTTGGAAAATGTCAGAAGTGGTTTTAAAAGTGGTCCACATGTCACAGTGAAGGAGATGGCTCAGCACATATCAGTTTACTGTGTTCCAGTAAGAGGCCAGTTGTTTTCTTACTGACCTCACCTAGAGTGCCAAGGAAGCAGCACACATATAGATCCACCCACTCTCTCCCCTTTTACTAAGCTTATTTCTAAGAAATCCTGACGGATAGTGAAAATGAGGATGATGTTATTTGATATTTCTAAATCAGTGCTTTCCGAGTATTCAGACCCATGAGACAGGTTGTCAGCACAGTCATCCAGAGACAATGTGTTGTGCTTCTGGGTCTGATTCTTATCTTAGTGTGACCAGTTTCCTGAGGTCATTCGCCAGTGGAAGTTGATTAAATAAATGGCACAGTTCAGGAGAACATCTCAAAGTCAAGTATTTAACATGCATCAAGGTATACTGGGAAATGAATACACCACTCAACAACAGGGTATTTATCTGCTGTAATTACATTTCTGATCAAATCAAAACAAGTGTAGACCTTACATTGAAATGCTTACTTACAAGCCCTTAACCAACAATGCAGTTTTATGAAAAATACCTAGAAAAAAGTTAGAAATAAATGAAACAAACAATTAAAGAGCAGCAGTAAAATAACAGTAGTGAGGCCATGTACAGAGTCAACGTGCCGGGACACCGGTTAGTCAAGGTAACTGAGGTAATATGTACAAAAAGGTAGAGTTATTAAAGTGACTATACATAGATAATAACAGAGAGTAGCAGCAGCGTAAAAGGGGGGCAATGCAAATAGTTGGGGTAGTCATTTGATTAGATGTTCAGGAGTCTTATGGCTTGGGTGTAGAAGCTGTTTAGAAGCCTCCTAGACTTGGTGCTCTGGTACCGCGTGCCGTGCGGTAGCAGAGAGAACAGTCTATGACTAGGGTGGCTGGAGTATTTGACCATTTTTAGGACCTCCCTCTGACACTGCCTGGTATAGAGGTCCTCGATGGCAGGAAGCTTAGCCCCATTGATGTACTGGGCTGTATGCACTACCCTCTGTAGTGCCTTGCGGTTGGAGGCCAAACAGTTGCCATACCAGGCACTGATGCAACCCAGGATGCTCTCGATAGTGCAGCTGTAGAACCTTTTGAGGTCTGAGGACCCATGCCAAATACTTTCAGTCTCCTGAGGGGGAATAGGTTTTGTTGTGCCCTCTTGACTGTCTTGGTGTGCTTGGACAATGTTAGTTTGTTGGTGATGTGGATGCCAAGGAACTTGAAGCTCTCAACCTGCTCCATTACAGCCCCGTCAATGAGAATGGGGGTGTGCTCGGTCCTCCTTTTCCTGTAGTCCACAATCATCTCCTTTGTCTTGATCACATTGAGGGAGAGGTTGTTGTCCTTGCAGCACACAGTCAGGTCTCTGACCTCCTTCTTATAGACTGTCTCGTCGTTGTCGGTGATCAGGCCTACCACTGTTGTGTCATCAGAAAACTTAATGATGGTGTTGGAGTCGTACCTGGCCGTGCAGTCATGAGTGAACAGGGACTACAGGAGGGGACTGTTACCTACCCTTACCACCTGGGGGCGGCCCGTCAGGAAGTCCAGGATCCAGTTGCAGAGGGAGGTGTTTAGTCCCAGGGTCCTTAGCTTAGTAATGAGCTTTGAGGGCACTATGGTGTTGAATGCTGAGCTGTCAATGAATAGCATTCTCACATAGGTGTTCCTTTTTTCTAGGTGTGAAAGGGTAGTGTGGAGTGTAATAAAGATTGCATCGTCTGTGGATCTGACACTTGCCATTTGGTCAGCGCATGTTCGGAGTACACGTCCTGGTAATCCGTCTGACCCTGACCTGTTTAAAGGTCTTACTTACATCATCTGCAGAGAGCATGATCACGCAGTCGTCCGGAACAGCTGATGCTCTCATGCATGTTTCAGTGTTGCTTGCCTCGAAGCGAGCATAGAAGTCATGTATCTCGTCTTGTAGGCTTGTGTCACTGCTTTCCTTTGTAGTCTGTAATAGTTTGCAAGGCCTGCCACATCCGACAAGCGTTGGAGCCGGTGTAGTACGATTCGATCTTAGTCATGTTTTGATGCTTTGTCTGTTTGATGGTGTGTCGGAGGGCATAGGATTTTTTATAAGCTTCCAGGTTAGAGTCCCGCTCCTTGAAAGCGGCAGCTCTAACCTTTAGCTCAGTGCGGATGTTGCCTGTAATCCATGGCTTCTGGTTGGGGTATGAATGTACAGTCACAGTGGGGACGACGTCATCGATGCACTTAATGATGATGCCAGTGACTGATGCGATGTACTCCTCAATGCCATCGGAAGAATCCTGGAATATATTCCAGTGTGTGCTGGCAAAACAGTCCTGTAGTTTAGCATCTGCTTCATCTGACCACTTTTTTTATTGACCGAGTCACTGGTGCTTCCTGCTTTCATTTTTGCTTGTAAGCAGGAATCAGGAGGATAGAATTATGGTCAGATTTGCCAAACGGAGGGCGAGGGAGAGCTTTGTACACATCTCTGTGTGTGGAGTAAAGGTGATCTAGATCTTTTTCCCTCTGGTTGCACATTTAACTTGCTGATAGAAATGAGGTAAAACTGATTTAAGTTTCCCTTCATTAAAGTCCCCGGACACTAGGAGCGCTGCCTCTGGATGAGCGTTTTCCTGTTTGCTTATGGCTGTATACAACTCATTGAGTGCGGTCTTAGTGCCAGCATCGGTCTGTGGGGGTATGTAGACAGCGATGAAATATACAGATAAAAACTCTCTAGATAGTGTGGTCTACAGCTTATCATGAGATACTCTACCTCGAGACTTCCTTAGATATCATGCACCAGCTGTTGTTTACAAATATACATAGACCGCCACCCCAACGTCTGTGATCTGTGATGATATCGTATGCGTGCCACACTAAGCTCTAGTCACACAGTATCCCCCCAACAAAAAAATCTAAACATATTCCTTTTTCCTTCTCCTTTCTAAACTCAGTCTCTCTTTGTCGTCAATGAGTGTATGTTGTGTAAACACTCTATGATAACAAGAATCTGTCATTCCCAAGCCCCCTTCCCATTTCCGCTGCACTGACTGGGTCCTTCAGATGGGATTCTTAGCAGATTAGGGTTCCTTGTTCATGACATTAGGTTGAAACAGAGCACACATATTCCACAAAGGGGAATTAATGACCTCAGATAGCTCAATGCTAACTGTTCACCCACAGTTTGAACGTTAGCCAACTTCTTAGTGATATGGAGTTGGTATGTGCTCATTAAGAGATATGGCATGTGACTGATGTCAGTGTTTTATACCGTATGTTTCTTTTGTGGACATAGTTATGCCCAGTATGTAAATGAATCCTGGTAAAACCGTGGTCCTACGTGGCAGATTATGGTTTGAAATGCTATTCTCCTGAAGGTGTAAAATAAAAGTCCACATGTGGCTTCTGTGTGTGTGAAATAGGAAACTAATATTTAAATTAAAAATATTCTGTCACCTCGTTTAGGGTATCTTTTTTCTTTCCCAATCTGGCAGGTCAGAGGTCCATCAGATCGTGACTCCCTTTCTGTATTGATTATCTAGTGTCTGGCCAGATAAGGGATCACAGTCATTGAACCGCTATCTAAGCAGACCACAGACATGCAGCATCTATCAAGATACACACAGGCGAGCACAGACAAACATGCATGTGAAAACACACACACAGGGAGGCTGATCGTCATGGGGAATCATTCCGACTACGCCAAAGGTCATGTCTGATGCTTTGAGAGAAAACAAGTAATCAACTAGATGAACAACATAAGGTCTACATGTTTATTTTAGATGAAGTACATTGTGTGTGTGCAAGAGGTGTAGGGAGGGGTAGAATATGTAGGGGGGTCAGCATCATTGCATACTTCTATCATAACGCTGAAAAGTTATGATAGAATACATCTGCTTCTCACCATTACAATTCTACACCAAGATAGACCTCTGACTGGTCACACAATGGCATACAATACAATTTAGGATTAGTTTACCACCCTCAAATCCTAACCTGAACCATTAAAATAAAAAATATAATCACATTTTATTTGTTGCATGCGCCGAATACAACAGATGTAGTAGACCTTACAGTGAAATGTTTACTTACAAGCCCTTAAACCAACAATTCAAATAGTCTGGGTAGCTGTTTGATTAGCTGTTCAGGAGTGTTATGGCTTGGGGGTAGAAGCTATTAATTATTCCTTTTGGACCAAGACTTGGCGAATCGGTACCTACATACAAGATGAAATGGCAAAACCATAGAGACGTTTTTTAGGGGAAACTTGGTCTTATTCCAGTGCTCACTCAAGCGAGGCACTCTTTGATGAGGTCACTGCTAGTCTGATAGATGAGCCCAGGGCAGGGGATTGGAGAGTGGTTGGATAGGTGAGGAGGACAGTGGGAACCAGAGGGAGAAAGTTGGGCGGCCATGTTGTGTGATGATGATCATGAGAGCGATTTACGTGATGGGTTAGGGTTAGTAGGTGGGTAGGCTACACTTGGCTGAGAAAACAGACACCTAAACTAAATCCTCTCCTGATACAGCCTTTTCTTTTCACACCCCCATAATGTCAAAGAGAGGACGGTTCATCTCTACCATTGCTATAGCTGATGTCATTGAGGACATTCATTTATGCTGAATTTCTGAATAAGTCACACTCTGATAGCAGTGGGGCACAGCAAACTTAAATGATCTGCTACTCTGAAACAGTCATGTACCAACCATTTCCTGTGAACAAACTCTGACGATGAGTCACACACATACTGCAATAGCTAATGAGGCTGACTGACCAGTCATTTTCTACTGAAATGTGCGCTAACACTTCAATACACACAGACACACACACACACACACACACACACAAAATCTCTCACACACACACACACACACACACACACACACACACACACACAGACACACACACACACACACACACACACACACACACACACACACACACACACACACACACACACACACACACACACACACACACACACACACACACACATGCAGACAGACAGACACACACACACACACAAACACATGCAAGGCATATTGGGTCAGAGTGAGGTCAGCCTGGCTATGAGAAATAAGACAGACAGATTGTTACACAGTGGACCAAGTAATGTTCCAGTCCAATGAACCTGTAAGACCATGCCTCATAATGTCTGCAGCTTATACCCTGACCGCAGACTTCATTTGCGGTCAAATTTTGGTTTAATTTTCAACTAACGTGAATTCAACAAAACATTTCACCAGATCATTGGATTTAGGTTAAAAGTTGGGTGAAAAAAACATAAAAAATTCCCTTATGTTGATGACTTTTTGCAAATCCAATCAATTTTCCATGTTGATTCAACGTCATCACTTTGAATTTCTTTGTTGAAATGACGTGGAAACAACATTGATTCAACCAGTTTTTGCCCAGCGGGATCTAACCATAGGAAGACATGCCCTCTCTGTTACATACAGAGGATCATATCCAAACCTGGCGTTTTAATGCTTCTCCTAATAAAGACAAACAATGTCTCGTATGCATCTGGAGCTTCAAAACCATAAAAAATACACTTTTATTCTGCAGTTGAAATACAACAGGCACTTGACAACAGTTGTTAATCACCTAATGAAATGCTCAGAGTTACACAAGCGAGCACACTTTGGGAGTAGAAGCGGCCATAAATTCCTGGCTGTGACAGCCAAAGAGGGCAAGGAGAGAGTGAGGGGGAGCTTGGTGCTTGGTACCAGGCACTCTCAGGCTGATGAGTGTTACACATTGTACAGGGGCCATGGTGAAACACTCCACCGACCATTTACCCGTAGCGCCCTATTTAAGATCCTTATCCTACTAAACATAATAAAATGAACTTGGTTGGTCTAAACTTGGTCTAAACTGTAACTGCAACGTGAAATATCTGACTGGCAGACTCTCCAGGAATTATGGTCTGGCCGCTCTCTCTCTCCATTTCATGATGTGAAATTTTCCTGTAATCAAACAGGAATTACTTGTTATAAGCAAACTGTGACCTATGTGCAGTTCATATCTCACTGCTATTAGATCAGTTAAAGAGCCATTTCTATGCCACGTCAAAGTGTCTCAAATGGGCAACATACGTAGACATGGATTACAGCACACTGTTCTACACGTTATAGAGGAAGCAGTACTGTATGTCTGAGTAAAGTTGAGACAGTTAACCCACCAAGACTTGGTATCCAAGGTCAGGATAGTATCCGTTTTATGAGTCAGTGAAGAGGAAAGAAGAGAACACCATTGTTTGGGTGTGGAGGTTGGTTGGCTTTACTCTTAACCTGAAGATGTATGGCTTTTACACCCCAATAGCTTGTAACCTGAGCCAGCTTTTAGGGGCAATTGTATCTTCAGTTACTCTTAATCCCCCCCACCTCAATCACTCCAGGGGAAAGTGGCCTGCCTCTGTGGCTGACTAAATCACAGCATCCCACTTGATATACAGGCCCTGGTGCCATATCGCTGGGTCAGTGGGAGGGCTGTGTAAATGTGCTCCCCTCTGATGCTCACATTGTTTCCGGTGTCAACTCTGGGGAAAGTCATGGTGGTCCGAACAGAGAGGTAACTCAGCCAGATAACCTTCGTCCAAGGATCACCTCTACCACTGTAACTCTCAGCCAAGACATCCTGGGACTACCCCCCCAGATGATAGATTGATACCTGGATAAGAAGAGGAGAAAGGATGGCATGGACCATTGCAGTGGGTCTCGTTAACTTGTGACGCTGACCATACACTTTGAACCCAGTCTGTTCTTTTTGGAGCGCTCAAGCTGAGGTTATCCATTTCCAGATGGTGCATAAGTCATCTAGCAAAATAAACAGAACTATATGA
Source organism: Oncorhynchus masou masou (assembly GCF_036934945.1). Lineage (NCBI taxonomy): Eukaryota > Metazoa > Chordata > Actinopteri > Salmoniformes > Salmonidae > Oncorhynchus > Oncorhynchus masou. Next base: position 14,728,031 of record NC_088213.1, on the reverse strand, counting down.
TTCCATTACCTGTTTCACACATTTAGTATCTCGGGAATCCTTATTGAAATCCTTCAATAAAAGTGTTTATCAACGAGATTGTAGGATGTTCTCAAAGAAACTGGGGCTTGGGGCTCCCGAGTGGCGCAGCGCTCTAAGGCACTGCATCTCAGTGCAAGAGGCATCACTGGTTTGAATCCAGGCTGTATCACTCCGTGATTGGGAGTCTCATAGGGCGGTGCACAATTGGCCCAGCGTCGTTTGGCCGGTGTAGGCCATCATTCTAAATAAGAAATTGTTCTTAAACTGACTTGCCTAGTTAAATAAAGGTTACATTTAAAAATGTAACAAGTGGTGGGGGGAACAAAAACTAAATGGTAACATTGTATCATAATTACATAATCAAACAGGAATAAAGATTACATCGTTTGGCCATATGTTGTAAATGTAGAGGTTAGGCTACCTAAGCATTTTGTATGAAACAATACGAGAAAACGTCCAGTCCAGCTGAATTATCACTACGGTCACTTTAACAGGATGACCCGGAAGTCCATCATGTTGGCCGGTCGTAAAGCGGTTTCTTTTCCGGTGGCCTCAGCGGTAGTGCGAGCGTGGATTTGATCTAGGCTCACTAAAATAATCATAAAATGAGTGTCCCAGCATTTATCGACATAACCGAAGAGGACCAGGTACGATTGAAGTGTTTTAGTAATTGTTAAAAAAGGATGAGCACACTCATGTCAATATGTAACGTTACGACAAAGGGTGACATGCCAGATAACATTAGCATGCTACCATTAGCCATATAATGAGTCAATGCCAATGATCAGTAAACTAGCTAGTTAGCCTAGCTGTTTGTTAGCTAGTATGCTAACTTTACAGCTGGATCCATTTTCACCCCCAGTTAAATTGATCTAGATCTCTTTGTAAACTTTAGCTATATCCCCATGATTTGTGTTTACTTAATTCAACATATTGCCAGCTGATGCATTTGTTTTACACGTAACTAGGAATGTAGGTTAGGTAACTAGCTAACAGTTAGTTGCAGTCTACAACATCAACAATTTATTTCAATGTTTGCACCTAATGTACCTAGTTAACTGGTTAGAATAGTTGACTAGCTTTGGATGAAGACACAAGCTAGTTGTAGTGTATAGATTAACTGCCAGCTGTAAGGCTTGGAGAAGGAAAATACGTCATTGTGCAGCCCTAATCAAATGTACAATTTAAATATCTTTAATGACAGCTGTTAAGTAGTGCATGTTTTGTTATTGGACTAAGTGTCATCGCTGTATCTGTAGTTTAATCTGGGGTGTATTCATTAGTCTGATTCCGTTGAAAACTTTTTACAACGGAAAACATGTACTGTTTACTCAAGGAACCAAACAGAAGCAAATGGGAAAGGACCCAATAGAAACTGTAGTTTCCGTTGCAGAACGTTTTACGTTTGGTTTCACGGACAAATGTTTCGCAACGGAATCCGACTAATAAATACACCCCTGTTCTTTTATAACGTGTTGTTGTTGACAGGCCTCAGAGCTCAGGGCCTACATCAAAGCCAAAGGAGCAGAGATCTCAGAGGAAAACTCGGAAGGTGGTCTCCATGTGGACCTGGCTCAAATCATCGAGGCCTGTGACGTCTGCCTCAAGGACGACGATAAAGGTGAGTGACACCAGGGAAACGCTAACCTATAGCCAGTGGCACTTCTAAAGGACTGCTCACATTGGTGACGTATCCATGTAGAGAAGGCAAACATGCCCAAGGCATCTACAGATGCACCTGTCTGCACGATGTCGGCACACACATGAACTGTAAACTGTCCTCTCTCACGCTTGTCTTTCTGTCTGTCAGCCCCTCCCCCTCCTTGTCTTGTTCCCTTAATTCATCTGCTGTTTTGACCTCTGCTGTTTTCCTTTCCATCTCTCTACCCATCCTGTCCTTTTTGTTTTCTCCTGGACCCCCACTTGTGTTTGTTTTTCTGTTTCCTCCTAAAAGTGGCTGGTGTGAATGAGTCTTGAATGATGATGAATGGTGTCATTGTGATTGATAGTTGTCTCTCTCCTCTCTGTAGAAGTGGAGAGTGTGATGAACAGCATAGTGTCGCTGCTACTCATCCTGGAGACGGAGAAACAGGAGACCCTGATCGAGAGTCTGTGTGAGAAGCTGGTCAAGTCCCGAGAGGGAGAGAGGCCTTCCCTCAGGATGCAGCTGTAAGTCCACACACTCATCTATCTCTGTTCTCTACTAGTCTCCCTGACCGGTGAAGTATGCATCCACCCACTAGATGCCTGGAGCACTCGGACATAGTGAATGGAGTCAGCGACCCAAGATTTGGGTTTGTTTATGCACTATGGAAGAAGTGTGACCCTTGTAAACACTAACCGTAAGCCATGTCTTAATGGTCAAGTTAACGTGTATGGTTTTGGTTGTGTAGGCTGAGTAACCTGTTCCATGGTATGGATGAGACAGCCCCAGTGAGGTACACAGTCTACTGCAGCCTCATCAAGGTAGCAACCACCTGCAACGCCATCGCTTTCATCCCCACGGACCTCGACCAGGTACGCTCACCGTGCACACTCGCCATACACTGTCACTCTCACCGTGCACACTCGCCATTCACTCTCACCGTGCACACTTGCCATACACTGTCACTCTCACCGTGCACACTCGCCATACACTGTCACTTTCACCGTGCACACTTGCCATACACTGTCACTCACACCGTGCACACTCGCCATACACTGTCACTCTCACCGTGCACACTCGCCATACACTGTCACTCTCACCGTGCACACTCTCCAAACACTGTCACTCTCACCGATGTGCTCATCCACTCCGCTCAGACCAGACTTTACCAGTCACATGTAAGGGCTCTGTGCAGGAACAAGACATTGTAGAGGAAGGATGATTGACGTTTCCATGGCTCTGCTTGTGTGTTTGTGGTTCAGGTGCGTAAGTGGATCACAGACTGGAACCTGAACACAGAGAAGAAACACACACTGCTAAGGCTGGTGTACGAGGCCCTGGTCGAATGTAAGAAGAGGTAACTAACTACACACAGCCTTGTGGTGTCTTCGACACAGTGTGGTGCCTGGTGGTGTCTTTGACACAGTGTGGTGCCTGGTGGTGTCTTCGACACAGTGTGGTGCCTGGTGGTGTCTTCGACACAGTCTGGTGCCTGGTGGTGTCTTCGACACTGTCTGGTGCCTGGTGGTGTCTTCGACACTGTCTGGTGCCTGGTGGTGTCTTCGACACTGTCTGGTGCCTGGTGGTGTCTTCGACACTGTCTGGTGCCTGGTGGTGTCTTCGACACTGCCTGGTGGTGTCTTCGACACTGTCTGGTGCCTGGTGGTGTCTTCGACACTGTCTGGTGCCTGGTGGTGTCTTCGACACTGTCTGGTGCCTGGTGGTGTCTTCGACACAGTGTGGTGCCTGGTGGTGTCTTCGACACAGTCTGGTGCCTGGTGGTGTCATCGGCACATTCACTCTCTGTTATGATTATTTATTTTCCATATTTTTCTAAAAGTAATTCCTCAGTACAATGGGGTGTGTGTTGTGCATCTGCAATGTTTGTATTTTTCTTGAGCTGGTTCTTGTGTCACTGAGTGTGTGTGTTCCTCTGCAGCGAGGCTGCAGCTAAGGTGATGGTGGAGCTGCTGGGGAGTTACACAGAGGACAACGCCTCACAAGCACGCGTTGATGCCCACAGGTACGTACACACCTCTATCCTACCGTTATCCTACCATCATAACTACATGATCTGACACGTGACTGGCTGTCTTTGCTGTCACTCACCCCTTTCTGGTTCCTCCCCCCAGATGCATTGTACGAGCCCTGAAAGACCCCAACACCTTCCTGTTGGACCACCTCCTGGCCCTCAAACCTGTCCGCTTCCTCGAGGGAGAACTCCTCCACGACGTGAGTACTGAAGCCCAGCTCAGGGAACAGCTCATCCTACTGTTAACAAGGCCGTGACATTTGAACTCTGAGGATTTAATAGGTTCATATGAATCCATTCATAACAATGATGCTGCATTATTACCTGGTTGTTTTAACAGTGACTTCTCTCGCTCTCTCCTTCATTCACAGCTCCTAACCATCTTTGTAAGTGCAAAGCTAGCTGCCTACGTGAAGTTTTACCAGAGCAACAAAGACTTCATCGATTCCCTCGGTGAGTGATCAAGACTCAATGGGGCTACCTCGCGGCTAGTAACCTGACTGCAGATCCCCCCGGGACACACACACACACACCCTGCCTAGCCTAAATCGCTGACCTCTGTGGATACAGGGCTGGAATGTGTGTGTGTCAGCAGTGTCTCTCTGTCCACACACACACACTGCTGAGAACGTAGTTGTCCAATTAACATGGTTGGTCCTCCCACATAAGTCAGGTGGTATTGGCTCTCACTGCAGACATGGTGGTGTTTGTGTTAATATGCCTAGTCACTGTAGTTCCACACTGCTGGGCACAGAGGCAATTAGCCAAGGGACCCTCCCTGAGTCAAGTGGAATTGAGTTTGCTTGTGTGTTCATCACAGAACGATTACCTCTTGGAGTTTCCCTCCAAGGTCGCCCTGAGAGCTTGAACCGTAGTCAGTTACATTCTTCATCACCCAGCCAACTGACGATTAATGTGCATTCAGTAATTATAGTTAATGATCTCATGATTAATGGTACCTAAGAGTTGGTGACCTGTCATTGATTGATATCTATTTCAATGCAATGTCTTGTTTTTCCTGTGTTTTAATAACTCTCTTCCTGTCCCCAGGTCTCAACCATGATGTTAGTCCTGTGTTTTATTGACTGTCTTCCTGTCCCCAGGTCTCAACCATGATGTTAGTCCTGTCCCCTGGTCTCAACCATGATGTTAGTCCTGTCACCGGGTCTCAACCATGATGTTAGTCCTGTCCCCAGGTTTCAACCATGATGTTAGTCCTGTCCCCAGGTCTCAACCATGATGTTAGTCCTGTCCCCTGGTCTCAACCATGATGTTAGTCCTGTCCCCTGGTCTCAACCATGATGTTAGTCCTGTCCCCAGGTCTCAACCATGATGTTAGTCCTGTCCCCAGGTCTCAACCATGATGTTAGTCCTGTCCCCGGGTCTCAACCATGATGTTAGTCCTGTCACCGGGTCTCAACCATGATGTTAGTCCTGTCACCGGGTCTCAACCATGATGTTAGTCCTGTCCCCAGGTCTCAACCATGATGTTAGTCCTGTCCCCTAATCTCAACCATGATGTTAGTCCTGTCACCGGGTCTCAACCATGATGTTAGTCCTGTCACCGGGTCTCAACCATGATGTTAGTCCTGTCACCGGGTCTCAACCATGATGTTAGTCCTGTCACCGGGTCTCAACCATGATGTTAGTCCTGTCACCGGGTCTCAACCATGATGTTAGTCCTGTCTCCGGGTCTCAACCATGATGTTAGTCCTGTCACCGGGTCTCAACCATGATGTTAGTCCTGTCACCGGGTCTCAACCATGATGTTAGTCCTGTCTCCGGGTCTCAACCATGATGTTAGTCCTCACATCAAATCAAATGTATTTATATAGCCCTTCGTACATCAGCTGATATCTCAAAGTGCTGTACAAAAACCTTGCCTAAAACCCCAAACAGCAAGCAATGCAGGTGTAGAAGCACGGTGGCTAGGAAAAACTCCCTAGAAAGGCCAAAACCTAGGAAGAAACCTAGAGAGGAACCAGGCTATGTGGGGTGGCCAGTCCTCTTCTGGCTGTGCCGGGTGGAGATTATAACAGAACATGGCCAAGATGTTCAAATGTTCATAAATGACCAGCATGGTCGAATAATAATAAGGCAGAACAGTTGAAACTGGAGCAGCAGCATGGTCAGGTGGACTGGGGACAGCAAGGAGTCAAATCAAATTTTATTTGTCACATACACATGGTTAGCAGATGTTAATGCGAGTGTAGCAAAATGCTTGTGCTTCCAGTTCCGACAATGCAGTAATAACCAACAAGTAATCTAACTAACAATTCCAAAACTAATATCTTATACACAGTGCAAGGGGATAAAGAATATGTACATAAAGATATGAATGAGTGATGGTGCAGAGCAGCATAGGCAAGATACAGTAGATGATATCGAGTACAGTATATACATATGAGATGAGTATGTAAACAAAGTGGCATAGTTAAAGTGGCTAGTGATACATGTATTACATAAGGATGCAGTAGATGATAGAGTACAGTATATACGTATACATATGAGATGAATAATGTAGGGTATGTAAACATTACATTAGGTAGCATTGTTTAAAGTGGCTAGTGATATATTTTACATCCCTTCCTATCAATTCCCATTATTGAAGTGGCTGGAGTTGAGTCAGTGTGTTGGCAGCAGCCACTCAATGTTAGTGGTTGCTGTTTAACAGTCTGATGGCCTTGAGATAGAAGCTGTTTTTCAGTCTCTCGGTCCCAGCTTTGATGCACTTGTACTGACCTCGCCTTCTGGATGATAGCAGGGTGAACAGGCAGTGGCTCGGGTGGTTGTTGTCCTTGATGATCTTTCTGGCCTTCCAGTAACATCGGGTGGTGTAGGTGTCCTGGAGGGCAGGTAGTTTGCCCCCGGTGATACGTTGTGCAGACCTCACTACCCTCTGGAGAGCCTTACGGTTGTGGGCGGAGCAGTTGCCGTACCAGGCGGTGATGCAGCCCGCCAGGATGCTCTCGATTGTGCATCTGTAGAAGTGTGTCAGTGTTTTTGGTGACAAGCCGAATTTCTTCAGCCTCCTGAGGTTGAAGAGGTGCTGCTGCGCCTTCTTCACAAAGCTGTCTGTGTGAGTGGACCAATTTAGTTTGTCTGTGATGTGTATGCCGAGGAACTTAAAACTTACTACCCTCCCCACTACTGTTCCATCGATGTGGATAGGGGGGTGTTCCCTCTGCTGTTTCCTGAAGTCCACAATCATCTCCTTAGTTTTGTTGATGTTGAGTGTGAGGTTATTGTCCTGACACCACACTCCGGGGGCCCTCACCTCCTCCCTGTAGGCCGTCTCGTCGTTGTTGGTAATCAAGCCTACCACTGTTGTGTCGTCCGCAAACTTGATGATGGAGTTGGAGGCGTGCGTGGCCACGCAGTCGTGGGTGAACAGGGAGTACAGGAGAGGGCTCAGAACGCACCCTTGTGGGGCCCCAGTGTTGAGGATCAGCGGGGTGGAGATGTTGTTGCCTACCCTCACCACCTGGGGGCGGCCCGTCAGGAAGTCCAGTACCCAGTTGCACAGGGCGGGGTCAAGACCCAGGGTCTCGAGCTTGATGACGAGCTTGGAGGGTACTATGGTGTTAAATGCCGAGCTGTAGTCGATGAACAGCATTCTCACATAGGTATTCCTCTTGTCCAGATGGGTTAGGGCAGTGTGGTTGAGATTGCGTCGTCTGTGGACCTATTTGGGCGGTAAGCAAATTGGAGTGGGTCTAGGGTGTCAGGTAGGGTGGAGGTGATATGGTCCTTGACTAGTCTCTCAAAGCACTTCATGATGACGGAAGTGAGTGCTACGGGGCGGTAGTCGTTTAGCTCAGTTACCTTAGCTTTCTTGGGAACAGGAACAATAGTGGCCCTCTTGAAGCATGTGGGAACAGCAGACTGGTATAGGGATTGATTGAATATGTCCGTAAACACACCAGCCAGCTGGTCTGTGCATGCTCTGAGGGCGCGGCTGGGGATGCCGTCTGGGCCTGCAGCCTTGCGAGGGTTAACACGTTTAAATGTTTTACTCACCTCGGCTGCAGTGAAGGAGAGACCACATGTTTCCGTTGCAGGCGGTGTCAGTGGCACTGTATTGTCCTCAAATCGGGCAAAAAAGTTATTTAGTCTGCTGGGAGCAAGACATCCTGGTCCATGACTGGGCTGGATTTCTTCTTGTATGTAGTCCGTGATTGACTGTAGACCCTGCCACATACCTCTTGTGTCTGAGCCGTTGAATTGAGATTCTACTTTGTCTCTATACTGACGCTTAGCTTGTTTGATAGCCTTACGGAGGGAATAGCTGCACTGTTTATATTCGGTCATGTTACCAGTCACCTTGCTCTGATTAAAAGCAGTGGTTCACGCTTTCAGTTTCACGCGAATGCTGCCATCAATCCACGGTTTCTGGTTAAGGAATGTTTCATGTCATCATGTCAGGTAGTCCTGTGCTTTATTGACTGTCTTCCTGTCCCCAGGTCTCAACCATGATGTTAGTCCTGTCCCCAGGTCTCAACCATGATGTTAGTCCTGTCCCCTGGTCTCAACCATGATGTTAGTCCTGTCCCCAGGTCTCAACCATGATGTTAGTCCTGTCCCCTGGTCTCAACCATGATGTTAGTCCTGTCCAACCATGATGTTATGTCTCAACCATGTTAGTCCTGTCCCCAGGTCCCCTAGGTCTCAACCATGATGTTAGTCCTGTCCCCTGGTCTCAACCATGATGTTAGTCCTGTCCCCTGGTCTCAACCATGATGTTAGTCCTGTCCCCTGGTCTCAACCATGATGTTAGTCCTGTCCCCTGGTCTCAACCATGATGTTCCCCTGGTCTCTGTGATGTTAGTCCCTGGTCTCAACCATGATGTTAGTCCTGTCCCCTGGTCTCAACCATGATGTTAGTCCTGTCCCCAGGTCTCAACCATGATGTTAGTCCTGTCCCCTGGTCTCAACCATGATGTTAGTCCTGTCCCCTGGTCTCAACCATGATGTTAGTCCTGTCCCCAGGTCTCAAACATGATGTTAGTCCTGTGTTTTACTGACTGTCTTCCTGTCCCCAGGTTTCAACCATGATGTTAGTCCTGTCCCCTGGTCTCAACCATGATGTTAGTCCTGTCCCCTGGTCTCAACCATGATGTTAGTCCTGTGTTTTACTGACTGTCTTCCTGTCCCCAGGTCTGAACCATGAGCAGAACATGGCTAAGATGTGTCTGCTGACGTTCATGGGCATGGCGGTGGAGTTTAAAGAGATCTCCTTTGACACCATGCAGCAGGAGCTGCAGTTAGAAGAAGACCAAGTAGAAGCCTTCGTCATCGACGGTACCAACACCGCCTCTAATCCAATCTGACCCAAACACACTCTCTCTAATAGTACTATACTCCCCTCTGACAACACTGGAATTACCCCTCAATGCAACAGTCCACCTAACATCTATAAACACAAAAAGTTCAAACGGTCAAAACAGGATGTTGTCTGTAGATGTATTTTTTTGACAAATTGAGGAACCAAACTGTCATAGGAGCAGACGTGTAGGAGTTAGTATCCTTATTGTTACTGTGACGTTGGTCGCCCTCTCAGAAGTCTGTAATGTGTTTGAGGGTTGCCTTGACACACGGATGGATACTCCCTCTTGTCTGCCGCCCACCTCAATGTCTTCCTGTCTCTTTTGTCTGTAGCCGTTCGGACTAAGATGGTGTACTGCAAGATTGACCAGACACAGCGAAAGGTTATCGTGAGGTAAGCCAAAATAATAATATTTTAAAAACGTGCTATTCTAATTAGGTGTATTCTGCGATGTCAGCGGCTGCGTTTGGCAGGCTAAAGCTGTGTCGTATTAAGGTGCAACGTAGCGAAACATTTTGCAACAGAAAACGGAAACTGGTGTTGTAGTAGTCCCTCCCCCTTTTCAGTCCTTTTTCTTCCGTTTGGAGCCTAATGAATATGACCCTGTAATAGACACTCTTTACTGTGGAGCAATCAGCTCAAGGTTTCTGACAGCCCTTCTTCAGAGCTCCCCACTATAAAACCATACACTTGGTCTTTGTTCTTGTGTTGCTGTACAGAAATACTTTTTTTCACCTTTTGGCGGCTTTTTTTTTTGCCAGTTGAGTATAAATGCTATTGTTGATGGGTTTCCACAAAGGAAATCTAGACATCTATTTTTATTCTGTGCTACAAAGCAGGTTCCCTTTGACTCTGATCTGATTGGTGCTTACAGTTGTGGTATGTTCTATGCATACCTATTAATCATAGGGTTTGGTTGTGTGTATGACAAGGAAAATGTCTTCCCTCTAGGTACTTCAGACGTATTAGGCACTACACTGTCAGAGGGAGACTCAAAGCTCTTAAGATTTCCAATGATACCTTTCAGGGTTGCCAGGTATGGCATTATGCTCCCCTTTCCCTAACCAGGTGTCTTCATCTCTGCCCCCATCAGCCACAGCACACACCGCACCTTCGGCAAGCAGCAGTGGCAGCAGCTCTACGACAGTCTCAGCTCCTGGAAGGGCAATTTGGCAACTGTGAAGACCAGCCTCCAGACCCTGTCCCCCTCTGCCTAAGATCTCTCTCTCCAAAACCCTCTTTAAAAAACTTCCCCCTTTCCTTTGTTAAACTCCCTTGGTTGATTCTTCTGTCACCAATTTTATATTCACCCAATAAAAGACTAATTGAGATCTTCCATGGTTGTTTTGCTTGTCTTAATACCAGATGTAAATCATGTCTATCTGTTTACAGGGACAAGTGGTAGCGCAGAAGTTTCAGCATCACATGCGAACATCAGCAGTGACTGTGTTCTCCAGAGAAGCTGCTGTCTGTTGTGTTAATGGTTGCTCTTCACCTGGCGACCCGGAGCATCTGGCTCTAGTTTAGACCCAGAGTGGCAATGTGAGATGGGGGGTGACTGGGCCTGTTACTGAGGGTGACAAATGGGTCACCTGATGAAGAACTTTATAGACCCTACTCTTATCAGTGCTATCAACCTGACTCCTCAGCTGAGGTCAGAGCAGTGTTACTTTCAGCACTAGGTTTTTAGACTTTGGGTGAGGTGTTGGGAAACTGATCTAGTGTCAGTTTGATGTTGTTACACAGGTTAGGAATACCGTGTCCTATCTCAATGGTCTCCCACCTCTAATACAAAGCAGTTTTATGATTTCACTCAAGATGAAACATTTACTGTAATATTTATGGTATGACTGGTCTTCTCTTTATCTGTGCCACTTCCACAGAAGACTAGTGACTGGCATTGACCACATTCCTTGCACTAGCCTGGTCCATCTTATTTCATGCAAAATGTCAACAGGAAACGTTAAAACACTTCAACAGCCCTGGACACTGTTGGACAATTCTGAATGATAAAAGAGAAAATGTTCACAAAATACACTAATGAGCTGACCAGAATGGAATTCCACTCCCTCCTAATGCTGTAAGAGGACAAATGATTGGCTGTTAGACTGGTGTGTTAGAATCTCATCTCTAGCAGCATTCCAGAGCATTATGTTCTGAACTGTGCTGGTGTAAGTGTTGGATCAGGCATTAGATATGAAAGGGTTCTCTCAAAGTTCTCTCCCTCAGGGACTGATGAAATGTAGTTGAAGCAGAGAAGTTGTGTCAAATCAACTTCTTGCTAAAACACCACTGCTGTCATACTTTCAACGACAAATTGCAAGACAACATACCTTTACATTGTGATGGACTTTTCCCAAAATGATTTTTCATCACTGCAGTTAATTTAGACAGCAGAAATACAGCGGTGGTTTGTCAGTCAAAACAAAGTCTACTTTGAAGAGACATGAGGAAGGGAGCAACACCATTGTTTGCCAGTCTACTGGGCAGAGCCAAAACCAAACAGAAACCTGTGTGTTAATGGTGATGTCACAGCTCTGGCCCAGCAGCGTCTGCAGAAGCTCAAGGCTCACTCCTATCCCAGAGTCCTCTGGGAGAAGCATCCCCTGGTCTTTTCAGAGGGAGTAAATCACACGACACTCATCATGGTCACCACCAGCAAGGTGGGGTACAGAGAAAGCAGATTTAGACTAATGTAGTGAGACAGTTAGGTTTACTGAACACTGTGGAAGTCCCCATTAACCTGCCAAACATCTCTCTCTGTACGAGTCTTTCTCCATCTGTCTCTATCTCTCCTGCTCGACCCCCATATCCCTCTCTTTCTCTCCCTCTCGTCTTTAAGTGTGTATGTACTGACGTACAGTGCCATGCGAAAGTATTCGGCCCCCTTGAACTTTGCGACCTTTTGCCACATTTCAGGCTTCAAACATATAGATATAAAACTGTATTTTTTTGTGAAGAATCAACAAGTGGGACACAATCATGAAGTGGAACGACATTTATTGGATATTTCAAACTTTTTTAACAAATCAAAAACTGAAAAATTGGGCGTGCAAAATTATTCAGCCCCCTTAAGTTAATACTTTGTAGCGCCACCTTTTGCTGCGATTACAGCTGTAAGTCGCTTGGGGTATGTCTCTATCAGTTTTGCACATCGAGAGACTGACATTTTTTCCCATTCCTCCTTGCAAAACAGCTCGAGCTCAGTGAGGTTGGATGGAGAGCATTTGTGAACAGCAGTTTTCAGTTCTTTCCAGAGATTCTCGATTGGATTCAGGTCTGGACTTTGACTTGGCCATTCTAACACCTGGATATGTTTATTTTTGAACCATTCCATTGTAGATTTTCCTTTATGTTTTGGATCATTGTCTTGTTGGAAGACAAATCTCCATCCCAGTCTCAGGTCTTTTGCAGACTCCATCAGGTTTTCTTCCAGAATGGTCCTGCATTTGGCTCCATCCATCTTCCCATCAATTTTAACCATCTTCCCTGTCACTGCTGAAGAAAAGCAGGCCCAAACCATGATGCTGCCACCACCATGTTTGACAGTGGGTATGGTGTGTTCAGGGTGATGAGCTGTGTTGCTTTTACGCCAAACATAACGTTTTGCATTGTTGCCAAAAAGTTCAATTTTGGTTTCATCTGACCAGAGCACCTTCTTCCACATGTTTGGTGTGTCTCCCAGGTGGCTTGTGGCAAACTTTAAACAACACTTTTTATGGATATCTTTAAGAAATGGCTTTCTTCTTGCCACTCTTCCATAAAGGCCAGATTTGTGCAATATACGACTGATTGTTGTCCTATGGACAGAGTCTCCCACCTCAGCTGTAGATCTCTGCAGTTCATCCAGAGTGATCATGGGCCTCTTGGCTGCATCTCTGATCAGTCTTTTCCTTGTATGAGCTGAAAGTTTAGAGGGACGGCCAGGTCTTGGTAGATTTGCAGTGGTCTGATACTCCTTCCATTTCAATATTATCGCTTGCACAGTGCTCCTTGGGATGTTTAACGCTTGGGAAATCTTCTTGTATCCAAATCCGGCTTTAAACTTCTTCACAACAGTATCTCGTACCTGCCTGTTGTGTTCCTTGTTCTTCATGATGCTCTCTGCGCTTTTAACGGACCTCTGAGACTATCACAGTGCAGGTGCATTTATACGGAGACTTGATTACACACAAGTGGATTGTATTTATCATCATTAGTCATTTAGGTCAACATTGGATCATTCAGAGATCCTCACTGTACTTCTGGAGAGAGTTTGCTGCACTGAAAGTAAAGGGGCTGAATAATTTTGCACGCCCAATTTTTCAGTTTTTGATTTGTTAAAAAAGTTTGAAATATCCAATAAATGTCGTTCCACTTCATGATTGTGTCCCACTTGTTGTTGATTCTTCACAAAAAATACAGTTTTATTTCTTTATGTTTGAAGCCTGAAATGTGGCAAAAGGTCGCAAAGTTCAAGGGGGCCGAATACTTTCGCAAGGCACTGTATGTGTATCTGATTGATGAACATACACACACTACATGTAACTTGTAAAGCCTTTTGTCTGTAATAGATTTGGCATTATATGTCGAACCCCAGTAAGACTAGTTGTTACTGAGGATCCTTATCAAATAAAACAAATCTCAAATCTCTCTGTTTCCCTTTCTCTCGCTCTCTCTGTTCCGCTCTCTTTCTCTCTCTCTCTGTGTTCCTCTCTCTTTCTCTCTCTCTGTTCCTCTCTTTCTCTCTCTCTGTTCCCCTCTCTTGCTCTCTCCCTGTTCCCCTCTCTCTTTCTCTCTCTCTCTGTTCCCCTCTCTCTTTCTCTTCTCTCTCCCAATCTCTGTTTCCATTTCTCTCTCTCTCTCATTTCCCCTCTCTTTCTCTCCCTCTATCTCTCCCAATCTTTGTTTCAGTTTCTCTCCCTCTCCCTCTCTCTCACCCTCTCTTTCTTGAACTCTGTTTCTCTATCTTCTCTCACATTGTTTTCTCTCGTCCTTTCTCCCCTCTCACTCTCTCTAATTTGTCTCTCGGGTCCTAAATTACTACTTCATGGATGGTGTGTCATGTGAGATCTCCCAGCTGTAACTTTCACGTCATTCCCCAGTTGGTTTATCTGCTTTCATGACCCGTCTTATCATGGTTGGAAGCTGGTAGTTAGTTCCACGCAGTTCAGTGCTGAAAAGCAAATGAGCTGATACTCATATGGTAACCTGGCTCCTCACCTTAAAACAGTTTTAAGGTGAATGTGCTCTCCCGTGTGAAATGTGAAATGCGTGTACTCCACTATGTGAACAGTATGCATATGGACAGCAGTGCCTTTTAGAATGTTACCCAGTTCATTATGCCTTAAAGACTATGGATGTGTGTAAGAAGACAGACTCTCAACAGATCATGCTGACTTGGAATTTTCCACCGCTGAGAATATGATCCCTTTTCCAGAGCAGGGTGCTCAATCATCACAGCCTTGCCCCAGAGTGGATGTTTAAAGCCTTTCTGTAATATCATCTAGCGTCAGACACCAGATAAGTCAGGAATTTCACTTTTGCATCAGCCTTTCATTCTGTGTATGAACATTCCTTATAGCAAATCTAAAGCTGTGACAGTGTCCAGACACACAGCAGAGCACAGGACAAGACATCCTATTAACTTTCAATTAGCACCATCTCTCTCTTTATGCATGTCTCTCTCTCTCGCCATATCACTACCATATCACTACTTTACATAAATAGTGGCCTTGCACCCATGATGGAGATAACCCTATTTAGACAGAGTGCACAAGACAAACACAAGTGTAAGGACACTGACAGGAGTGTTGACCTGGCAGGAGCAGGCTATTTGCTCTGATAATAACACTAACACGTTACAAGCGTGTCTTTGGGGTTTGTGATACGTTTGTAGCGAGTCTTGGGGGTTGCTGTTGTGACAGGGATCTTTTATGACAGAGTGGCACAAGGAAGGTTGTCTTATCGAGAACACACACCTCTGCTCTTCTGTGTGCTGAGAGGAGCATGAACCTGTGGGTTTTAACCTGGCTAATTTATACACTCATATTGAAAGGGCAGAGGCAGCTTTGTGGATACCACAAAGAGCACTCTGGATAAAATGTTTAGCCATTTGGGGTGAAATATTACATGCACAGGTTTTTTTCCCATTAAGAGGTCGTTAAACTCGGCTATCCTAGTCAATCCCAGTAAGTCTCAGGGATAAAGGTCAATTTGCTGAGACAGGTCGCGAGGCAGACACATTAAGAATCCAGGCCATGACGTCATGGTCGCAAAAGGAAATGTGCGTCACTTGAACAGGTCTTGTGGAAAACTGGGACACATCCGTTAGATTCAGAGAGGACATGTTTCCCTTTCTACAACGTGTAATACAATGTTTAGTACAATATATGCCTCTGGCCTCTCTTAGATATGGACTTGTGTTTTCTTTTAAATAAATATTACAACAAAGGTAAATTGAGAGTGGAAACCAGGCCTTACAGTAGAATGTGATTTCATGTTTTGGTGTGACATTACATGGTATTTTTTAGCCACAATGACATCCATTAGTTCCCACACTTCCCTGATTGTGACGTGCCTGTTTCGACAGTGGAGCATGAGTAGGCATATCCCTTTCAATTAATAATATGTCTGTTCATTTGTTCTAAGCTAAATGTAAAGTAGACATTTTTAAAAGCTCTGGGAAGTCTACTACTCTACTTGATTCACTCCTGTGGCGATTCTCTCTTGTTTAGTGGTTTCAAGTGCCACCTTGTGTTTTTACTGAACTGTAGATCAGTGTATCCAGGTGAAAAGCTTGATTAGTCAGGTCTGTACAGGTAGGTTACTACAGAACAGGAGGTGAGCTCACAGTTCTTGGGAGTAAAAGAAAATGTAAAAAAAATGTGTTGCGAGTAAACAGAAACCTCGCGCTTCCTGGAATATTCCACTTGTATTGATTTAACGAATTATAATATTTTGTAATGCGGTGTTGTTGATTATTGACGATACGTGTTCTGAGTGTTTTTAAAAGGAAATATAACATCAAACACAGCTGTTATCGGCGAACGTTCAAGGTAGGTGGTTTCATTTCAGTTTCACCTGTCAACAATCAATGTCATTCATACCTGCTCAGTAACTTCCTTTCGTGCAGTAGCCTGTTTTCTTCCACTCTTCTTGGATTTTACACGTTTTAAAGTTAAAGGTGCACTATGTAGAAATTGCTCTGCCATTTCCTTGTTGCTAAAATTCTAATAGTTCGCCATGTATAGTGTGGAGAATCATTGTATCATCTAAACCGCTGTGAAATATCATTTACATAACCAAAAATATTGTATTTTCAGCTGTTTGAAGCTGGTGTACGAAACCTAAAGTAAAAGAGTTAAAAAAACGACATTTTTAAGAACAGGAAGCATATAAATAAAGCACATAGAACAGATCTACCGCTTATTAGACTTGCTTTCAATGAGAATTACAGATCTACAATTCATACTTTATATACGAATTTGGTCGGGTCGCCCAAAAAGTGACGTTTCAGTGTGAACAATTTAAGGTGTAAAATTAAAAATCACGTTTTTAAGGAAAGAATTGCTAAGCAATCAACAGATAAACTGTATAGGCTTCTGAACAGCTTTCTGGTGAAAACTGGGTGTGTCTTGTTGTCACTAACTTGTGAAATGCACGTTGTAACTTCTTATCTAATCTCTGACCTATGCTCAAATCATTATCCACAGGTGAATGGCGATGCTTTTGCATTTATTCATACTGTATCAACTGCTTCCCTGTGGAAACTTTGCTTGTATGAGAAAGTTATTACACACCACAGGGACAGAGGACCAGTCAAAAGAAGGTGAGACATGAGTGTCCAAACATCTTCAAATAGAATGTTGTTATATTCCTAAATTATGGTATTAAAGTATTGTGTTTAAAAGTTTGCATCATTTTGTTCCACTCATGTGATTGAGTCCCTTAGTTTTCGTGCAAGAGGAGCAGGCAAATGCATTCTTAGGACGCCATCTATTGGCCAACCGATTTGACTTTGAGCTCTTCACTCCTGGGAATTTGGAGAGGGAGTGCTTTGAAGAAGTCTGCAGCTACGAGGAAGCACGAGAGGTCTTTGAAAATGTCCCTCAGACTGTAAGTGATGCTGAGATGGTGTTCAGGCAGAATGTGTGGTAGGCCCAGTCTCATGACCACAACCTGATGTTGTCTTTATGTAACTCCGCAGGATGACTTCTGGAAAAAGTACACCGAGGGTAAGAGAAGTATGGCTCAGTATATCTACATGTATGTCGCAGGTCAACTATTTTCCATTGTACTACTACTAATCGCACAGACTTTTCTAACTACACTGATGGGTACAGGGTGGCGGAAGACACCCTCAATCAGGAGGACGAAATGCTAAACCTAATGCAGCCTATAGCCCAGCGGTTCAACTCAGGCCCTTAAGTTCTGCAGTCAGTTTACTTTCTCCATGGCAGGTTTATTAGTCCATAAATGTTACAGGACGGCTGGAGAGAAACCTGGTTACAGTATAGTTTCAAAAAAGCACCAAACACTGTGACTCTTAAGGAGAGTTGGGAGAGTTAGCAGCATATTTAAAAATACTTCAGTTGGTTGTTTTTGTGTGATCCTACAGATGAGGATACGCGGCCATCGCGGCTGGATGTGACTGCCCTGCTTGTGGGTCTGATCGCGGCAGGGGTGGCCATCGTCATCTTCGGCCTGTTGGTCTGGTACTTCTGCAAGGGGAGTTGTAAGGATAACCTCTCACGTGCAGGGTGAGTTAGATGAGGGGCATTATGTTGACTGAATGACAGTGGTCGCTGGATCAATAGTTTGAATAAGATCAAATGTTATTTGTCACATGCGCCGAATACAACAGGTGTAGACTTTACTTATGCTTACTTACAAGCCCTTAACCAACCATGCAGTTTTAAGAAAAATAAGGGTTGAGGAAAATATTTGCGAAATAAAGTAAAACATTTTTTTAAATAACGACGCTATATATAGGTGGATCAATGTGCAGTGTTACAGGTTAGTCGAGGTAATTGAGGTAATATGTAGATAGGGGTAAAGTGTGTGTGTGTTTGTGTGTGTGTGTGTGTGTATATACGCACACATTCTTCAAAGGGATACTGCATCATTCCTGACTGTCTCTTCCAGCTCTGTTAGGGTGCGTCCAAGGCGCAGTAATGCCTCGCTGATCATGCGGAGACTGGATGAGGTCTCTCTGCAGCCTGTGTTCCTGCCCCCGCCAGAGGAGATTGACCCCCCAGGCCTGCCCTCCTATGAGGACGCCATCGGCAAATCCGGAACGCACGACGCCCCACCTCCTCCTTACCCTGGGTATACACACACATGCTCATGTACACACACGCACACGATTGTGCCGGTTGCTGCAGAGGAGGTCAAAGGGGAGTTTAAAAAATAAATTATTATTTCACCTTTATTTAACCAGGTAGGCTAGTTGAGAATAAGTAAAATGGCTACATAGTTAGCTGTGCGGGCTACTAGTGTTCAATCGGTGATATCACTCGCTCTGTGACCTTGAGCTGGTTGTTTCCTTTGCTCTGCAAGGGCCACTGCTTTTGTTGAGTGACAGGTAATGATGCTTTGTGGGTAACAGTTGTCCATGGGTTCAGTGTCCTCCCTGGTTCGAGCCCAGGTTGTGGGAAGGAGATTGACGCAACCAACACTGTTACACATACCCCCAAAACTTGCTCTACCTATCTGAATTGAATTATAACTACAAAAATGTTCATACTTTAAAATATTTTTCAAAACATTTTTTGTACAATTTTTGTTTTATTATTTTGATGTATAGACAGTAGGGATCTTTCTAACCTTGCCTTGTTAGGTGAACAACATGTTTACTTTGTTGTTTCTTTCCCACAGGTCTCAACCTGGAAGTATTCGACGATAGCACCTTTGACCTCGCTGAATGAATGTCTCCATATTGAGCATCATCAAATGCTACAAAAGAGGTTTAGATCTATTTACTTTACATGGTTGTTCTCTTACCGTGCATGTTCAAGATGTGATTTTATTGGATTGTAATACCTTGTGATAATTGTAGATCTGTGTGACTGATTACCTCTTTACCTCTTCCATTACCTGCAATTCGAGATGTTTAGCATATTTATCTATTTGTACAAATGTTTAGCAATTCTTCTGCATGTGCCAAAATTGATTTATTCCTCATCACTTTATTCCTCACTTTTGAGTTGGACCTGCTTTAACCCATAACAACTAGTGAGGTAATAATTGACATGATATATCTTAGTGTAACTGTAACCTGTCAACTGCTCTGCTTTTATGAATGGAAAATGAAGCATGAGAAACCGTATTGAGTATACTGCTGAGGGGAGGACGGATCATAATAATAGCTGGAACGGCCTGAATGGAATGGCATCAAGCACATGGAACCATGTTTAATATCATTCCACTGATTCACTCCAGCCATTACCACGGGCCCTTCCGCCCCAGTTAAGGTGCCACCAGCCTGTGGTATACACACAAGTCTGCCTACTACTGTAACCTGTTGGTTAATAACACAATATGAGCATAGTGTTAGGACAGACTTGTGTCCCCCCCTGTTATTGTAATGGTGAGAGATTAGCATGTCTTGGGGGTATGATATTTGTGCATCTGTTTGTCTCAATACTTTTGGTCCCCTAAAATAGGGGGGGGGGGCGGCATGTAAAAAGTTGCTGTAATTTCGAAACGGTTGGGCCAATATAGATGAAAATACCCTCAAATTAAAGCTGCCAGTCGGCACTTTAACCTCCTAGTCGTATCACTTCAAAACCAAAGTATATAGACAGAATGTGTCACTGTTCCAATACTTTCAGCGCTCGCTGTACGTGTTGTAACTGCTCAAGTAGACTGTGAGTTTGATGACATCACACTCAGTGCTTGACTTGGACTGAAATACTGTACATGCCGGTACTCATTTACCTGTACTGTTGTTTAAATTTTTTATATATATATATATATATATGTATGTCTGTGCAGGAGCTCTGCAATACTTTTGAGCTAATATTCTATAAGCGGTGCAGTAGAACATTGTTGGTGCCAGTACTCAGTTCCGGTGAGCTCCTGCCCACGTCAAGCACGGATCACATGCTATGCTATTATGAGTGTCACAGGAAGTCTTTGCTCTTTTCTGAAGCTATTCATTAATGAAGAAGAAACCTATCCATGATATTTAATGAAGTGCCTGTTAAATTGTCATAACAGGGTGCACTTTCTTTTAGGGTTTTACAACCACAGGTTGGGATAATTCTGTGTTTATTTCTGGACACTGTTGAGGAGTGGGCTGGTTCTTTACCCATTCATTTGTAAAATAGGATACTGAATTAATACTGCTCACATCTGAGCATGACTTCTGGAAGGATGAGGAGGTATAGTGACACATACATCTAGGAATGATGTCAATGGTGAGGTTGACATCATGGGACAATGTGCTGTATGTGTGCTGATGATGCTGGTTTGACTGATTGTGTACTTTAAGTCTATGAAACATGTTAACTGTCAGAGGATCATTTCATAAATTGACATTTGAATGATTGTCTTGTCTCTCTGAAGAATGTTTGAATGGTGAAGTGTTAATGTTTACAGCAAAACCAAAAGCGGTCATTATTTTGATCATTAAATTGTCTGCAAATATGATTTCTTACATAATTCTGTGACCGTGCAAAGGTTAAAAAAAAGTCTGTGCAAAGGTCGTGTTAAAAATATACGATCAGTGAGTGATATGACTGACTATTGATGTCATTTCAGACAGGTAAAAACATTTCACAGAAAGAAATATTGCTCCATTATTATACTGAAGGAAAATTATGAGAAAGAACTCTTCCAACTCTAGCAGGGTTGGCGGTGCATCATGGGAAATAAACCAACATGGGGACCTGATCCAAGTACCAAACCACCATGCAGTGCCTGCACAGTTTTTGATTAAGGAAAACGAACAATGATTATCATCATAACCTCATGCTAAAGAGAAGCGGTTATAAAGTTTCAGGACTAAACAGCTTAACTTGACGGCGCCTAGTAATCTATGGTCCGGGAGAATGTGATTGTTTTGTCCGGCGCCGCGCTCGTATGTGTGCCTACTGCTTCACAAAGCGCCATCGGGGAAGTGCATCACTCCCAGCCTTCGACGGATGATGGACCGGAATTACCCGAATTCCAGTTTCGCAGACCCGCTGGCTCCACCAGCACAGACCGTAGCCTGGGCCTATGAGCGGAGCACCGCAAGCATAAAGCCAAGGTAAATGAGATGAAGGAGAGGGCGGGTCACCTTTCACGGAAAATTCCGGTGATGGAAGGCCTAGCACAACAAACAGAAATGTGACGAGCTTTTAAAGTTAACGCGTCGTGTTATGGAACAATTGGGTCGAGGGCTTGACATATGAATATAAAGTTACTGATCACTCATTGAACAGTGTTTTGGAAATGTTGGACACCCCTAAATTCTGTAGCACGCCATCAGCTACGTAGCTATGTTGCATGTTAATTGTCAATATGCACAATTAACTATCTACATGCAAGAATGCAATTATGTCGAATCGTTCAATCAATTATTCGATCGCTTAGAATGAAGCATCTTTAACTAGGAAAGAAGTCGCCAGACAGATCCGCTTAGTCACACTGATGTACTGATATTTGCATAGCTAGCTAGATACGTTGTTGCGCGTAAGGTTGTCAAATCCGAGTTGTTTAATTCGCTGATAAACTGATCATTGACATGGTCTCAAATTTTAGGAAGTAGCTTGACTGGTTGGATTGTGTTTTGACTGAAAGTGAAGTCACAGAAAGACTGGTGTTTTGTACAGTTTGTTGACAGCTGTCTGACGTCTACATCGTGGTCAACTCTGAATGTTTACTTCTTCAGAGCATCGCTGTCATTTGACCATTGCACAAAATGATGAATATGAAAGTCGTGCTTGTCACATGTATATTTGGGAGGCTCAGTGGTGTGGTTGATAATGTGTATTTTTTTTTGTCAACTCTCTGTGTGGAGTTAACCTGAATTGCCTGTGAAAATATCCTGTTTTATAAATGGATAGCGCTGAAAATGTGGGACACCAGCTGCCCTAGTTATAGTATCTGCTGAGTACAGACACACAGCGAGAGACAAAATGAAGTTAGTCCGTGCTGTAACAGTTGATCAGATATGTGGATATTGAGGTTGTCTTTAGCTAAACCTTAACTACCTGTTTTCTGACATTAAGTTGAAAAACATTTGACAGAATCATATCTCTCGTCTTGGCAAACTGGGCTCTTCAACTCATTTCCATCTGGATGAAGAGAGGAGCCCTCGTTAGTGGTGTGAGTGGGAATCTCTGTCCAGACATGAACTGTGGAGCCCCACACAGTGCCTCTGGGGGGCTGTGCCACCCACCCTCCTCCTCCCACCCCCAGGGTCTGAGGAGACAGGGAGAAGTAAAGGGAGAGCAAGGTTAGAGATCAGTCACTTCACAGGTTATGGAGGGAAACTGAGATTGACACACTTAGGGGGGAGCGTGGGGTCTTGTTTTAAGTTACTCACCAGCACATGTTTAGTTGAACAGTTTTAGAGGTAGGTCAGTTAAATCAGGGAAGGTAGCATATCAGACAGGTGGGTTTTAAAACAGTTTTTAGTTTTTTTTTTACGGTGAAGCTGTTCATACTAGTGCTATGTCATTACATTATGAAAGTAGGCTAGACTGAACATGCTTGAAGCATGAAAGTAGGCTAGACTGAACATGCTTGAAGCATGAAAGTAGGCTAGACTGAACATGCTTGAAGCCTGTTCCTGAGTTCTCTCTCCAACTGCTCATTGTCCCTGTTACTGTTCTAACCTCCAGGAAAAAGGACTTGGCCAGCGTCTGTCTTTAGAGAGAACGGTGGATTCACTCTAGAAAACACACTATCCCACTCAGGGAGGAGGTGGAGATCACCACCTCCTCATCATCCCTGAGTGCGATAATGTCTTCCTGACCGTATCACTTTCTCTTGTCTGTGTGAAAGCACCAGCGTTTTGGTTGGTTCCTCCAAACTGATCAATGAGAATCAGCGTTTTGGTTGGTTCCTCCAAACTGATCAGTGAGAATCAGTGTTTTGGTTGGTTCCTCCAAACTGATCAGTGAGAATCAACTCAGGGAATTTACCTTTGACTTGTGACGATATCAGTATAACAATATTTCTTTGATAGCAAAAATAAAAACATGAAGCAGACAACTCTTTGGTACTACAGATGGAAAATATATAACTGTGACTCTGGATGACAATGTTTGCTTCCAACATTAGGACTGTTTTCCTAAAAAAGTGAAATCTGCTTCGGGTTTTGTTTCCTTGTCAAGATACTAATGAGTATTATATCGTACCGGCCCTAGTTGTTTTTACCACATGTTTTGATGGAAAGTAGTAGCTAGCTAGCTGTTTGTACAAGGCCTTTCATTCTCAAGTTCTTATACTGACAAGGCTGTTTTGATGCTCCAGTGAATTGTAAAGTGCGGAATTAAAGTTTAATTGGATGCGAATATAACCCAAGGTTCATAAGGTCGTCTGTCTTCTTAAAAAGTCTCGCTCTCTGTTCTTCTGCCTCCACTTCTGTGTGAGGGTTAGGCCTTTGTAGGTTTCAAGACTGAGGCCGACATAAACATATCCCAGAGCTCTCATTCATACCCCTGTTATGACGTAACAATCTCCTCACCCTGCTTGGGTTCCCCTGTACAGTGTACATGAATAATTCACCTCTGGCCATGCCAGTCTCTTTGTGTCACTCTGGGGGGCTGTGGAAAGGGCACGAGAGAGCACCAGCTGGTTGTCTAGCTACACTGACACTATTCATGACAGTGCAGGTTGATAGTGCTGCATGTTACCCTGCGGTAGCTCAGCTGTGAGCAGGGAACAACAAGTGTGTCTGCTCTCATGTTGTGTGTGATCCCTGTTTAGTACAGCAGTCTTCATATGAGCTCGTCTGACACCCTGTTGTAATCAATACTAGTGTTTCTATAAAAATAATGTGTCATGTTTGAGTTCTGTCAACGTATATCGTTTTCTAATCTGTTTAACTCTGTTTCTAATGCTGAACAAATAATAACCTCTGATGTGACTGTCAATTGTAATATTATCAATGGGTGAGATACTTTTTTTTATATATCAAATGAGACCTGTCCTGCACCACATTTTTAAGGGCCTCCATTGTGCCTGACACACTTTTGTAAGCTTGCATCATGGGCCTATAAATACCGTCTGGGTCTCTGTGTGACAGGGCAAGGTCCAGGGGGCTGACAGGGGCACAGTGTGCTGTTGTGATGGCGCTCACACCGTGTTGTTGATGTATGGAATACGCTTGTCTGGTTTAGTGCCTCAGGCATGGTGAGGTTGCACAGTAAAGGTGTAAAATGTGTGTGTGTGTGTTCCTTTCCGCAGTGCCAGTTATGGTGCCACACACCTGGAGTCGGAGCTCCTCCATCGGCAGACCTACGCCTGCACCCAGCTGCCCACCTACACCACTACCCATCACCCCACAGGTAAGATTTAATAAAGGACTACGAGACTTGTTTAATGAACTGTGGAGGGCTGCCACTCTGTGTTGTTATTGGAGGAAGACCATGAGGAGAATGTTACTGCGCCTGCATCAGTAACCGGTCATGTCTAGATGGATACAACTTTTGTCAAATTTGACATTTTTTCAGCAAACCCGTTTCTTAACCTAATTCACCTAACCTGCTCCGAAAAAGTACATTTTTGACACAATCTGTATCCCCCTTCTAGACAAAACTTCAGTAACCTCATGACATGTGCTGTCTCTCTTCACTGCCTCCCCCTTCTTCTACCCCTCCCAGGTCTGTCGGGGGGGTTTGACTCAGGCACTAACACTACTGAGACCTCTGTCATGAACTTCCTGTCGGCCATGGAGTCTAGAGCCCTGCAGCAGGCTGGTCCTGTCGGGGCCTCTCTGCTCCCCCCCTTTAGGACCACCACGTGGCAGACCGGTGAGGCCACACACAGTATATACACACACCAAATGGCTGCCATTTTGCACACTCAGTTTTGAGTGTTGTGAATTATTTGTTGTCGATTTATGAATTGTTTTGTGCGTCATGAATTCCAAAGAAAATGACATTTTGAATTGAGGCACCAGGATGGTTTCAATTGGGAAATGAGACCTGTATTCATTCCTCTCAGTTCATATTTTAGACCTCGTTGGCCTTGTTCTCTTTCTACCTCTCATGTTTGGTTCATCTGTCATGTGTTAGCGGCTTGTTTTTGTCTGTATAAATGTGTATTTTGTTTGGAGGTGAACTTGCCCGAAGATTTATATTTATTCATCTTTCTTTTTTTATCACTTAGGCGCCAACCCCACCACAGAGCTGTTCCTCACCGGTGCCCTTCCTACCAGCGCCACATTCCCCTACCCTGCCCCCTCTCCTCTTATCAGCACCCTAGTGCCTTCCCCTCGCGGAGCTACGCCACCAGCCCCTCCCTGGCCCTCCAGGACCACGCCTTCAGCACCTCCACCAACGGCCTGCTCTCCTCCCACCTCGACCCCCTGCTGCAGCTTAAACCCAGCCAGGCCACGCTACCTACCTCCCTGGCCTTCGACCGCCTCCCCACCCCCTCCCTGGGCACCGCCCTCCCTCCCCAGTCATCCACATATCGCTCGGCCCAGGAGTCGGCCCCCCACCTCCTGCAGCCCCAGTTTGGGCTACTGCCCTTGGCTACCCAGTCAGCCCCCCAGCCTTACGGGGTGCCCGTCTTCTCGGGCTCCATCGAGAGAGCACTCCAGCGGGAATGTAGTGTGATCAAGCACCACCAGAGGCCTTCTAGCAGCAGCCACGCTGTCTCGGAGCAGCTGCCTGGCTTGCAGCATTCCCTGCAGGGCTACCTCGGCTCAGGCAGCGGGGAGGGGGATGGCTCCTTCCAGCAGGACCCCTCGAGGCAGGCCACAGTGCCCTGCAGCACCTCCATGGGGACGGACTCCTCCCAGGGGTCAACGGTGCGCAGCAGACTAAGACGGGTGTGCAATCTCAGGCCTACCCCTCCTCCATCCCCTCCCCCTCTGGGTACTGCTCGTCCTCCACGGGTGCCAAGACTAAAGACTGTTCTTCCAAACTGGCCCCAGATGGCGGACCCCAGTCACAGGGTGGATCTCCAGAGAGCTACCCCTCCCCAGGGCAGGGGCCTGGGTTGAAGCATGGTTCGGTGATTGCCAACCAACAGACTCAGCCATACACATCGGCCCCGCTGCCCAGTCTGCTGTCCACTCTCAGCCACTCTCAGAGTTACATCACCTCCCAGGCTTACTCCTCTTCCTCCTCAGACCTCCTCAGGCCTTCTCTCTATAAGACTCTGCCCTCCTTCTCTGGCCATTCAGGCAATGTAGCATCTGTCAGTCAGTCCCTGGTCTACTGCTCCAGCCCTGGGCAGAACCAGGAGGATGTGGGCCAGTACGGAGCCCAGGTTCAGGGCCTGTGTCTGGGCAACCCCTCTCAGAGCTCCCCTGCCAGCCACTCTCAGGGTGCCCCTAACGTGAGCTACCTGTCTCAGGGGCAGGCTTCGGTCACTCAGTCTCAGAGCTATGCCGCAGGACAATCCCTCAGCGCCCCCTACCCCTCCGCCAGCGCCCAGAGGTTACCCACATCAATATCGGGCCAGGGCTACACCCCCTTCTCTTCAGCCCCTCCCCTCGCCTTACAGAACAACTGCAGATCCTCAGTACAGGACCTAAAGCCAGCCTACTGCAAACTGAAACTGGAAGGAGAGATCCCCATCGAGGACCTCCAGGCTCTCCAGCAGGTCTCTTTAGAAACCTCCAGCCTGGGGGGCAGTGACAATGTGGTCTACGTCGTCTCCAAAATGGATGACCGTTACAACACTCAGAGTGTGATCCGGAGCAACTCGCGAGCTGAAGACCAGCTCATGGGCCCAAAGACTAGGACCAACGCCCAGCTCATGTCTTCCCATGAGGAGCTCAAACAGCACTCACTCCTGCTCAAAGGGCCCGAGCCACGGCAACAAAATCACCAGGCCAACGCCCAGTCTGCCCTGAACCACACCCAGAACCAGTACATCAGGGTCCCCAACTCTCAGGTTCTACTGGAGCCTAATCGGGACCACCAGCAGATGGTCCTGATCCAACAGCCTCTCATCCACTGTGGTCTCAACCCTTCCAAGGTGCAGCTGACACCGGGGTCAGGCCAGGTCCAGTACCTTCACATGGAGGGAGATCATCTGATCAGCGTTAGCCTTAATGGCAGCCAGGGCCAGCCTGGGGCAGTAGGACAGAACACCATCACGGACTCCTCCATACTGCACCTCTCTTCGCCAAAAGACCCTTACAGCCAGTCGACCAATCAGCAGCAGTCGCAGGACGCCAAGCACCATTTCGCCCTGAGCTCCATCTGCTTCCCAGAGTCCATGCTGCTGGCGGACGAGAGGAACATCCTGTCCAATGTGGATGACATCCTGGCTGCCACGGCAGCCGCCTGCGGTGTCACGCCGCAGGACTTTGTCAAAGCCACGTCCGGCGCTGCTGAGGGTGGCATGTCCGACCCCAAGGGTCATTTCCAGACTGGGGACACCAGACACCAGTCACCTAGTTTCTCCTCTTCATCTTCCCAGACCTCCATCATCACCAACACTAACTCCCATAACACCATGACCCTGACACTCAATGGCTCTCCTATGACCTCAGACAGACACCAGTTTCCTAAAGGGGACGGGCATCTGGGGCAACAGTACTCAATGTCACACTCACACACCACTGAAGTTGACCCCAGGCACGACATGGGCGCAGACAAAGGTTTGCCTAGGAAGCCCGGAGACGAGCCAAACAACATTTCACCCAAAGGACAGTCTGTTTACCCTAGCAACAGGGCCGATGGCAACCCCAACGGAGGCCACTCTGAGAATGAGTACCACCTGGCTGGCCTGGGGTACGACCCCTCAGGGAACCTCAACAGAGGCAAGGCCAATAAGCAGAACCCCAAAGGGCCCAAAGCCATCAAGAGAGAAGACGGCCTTGACGAGTGTCCCACTGACTGCTTTGTCAACCCCAAAAAGAGGGTGCGCTCCAAGGCATCGGCCAAGCCACCCGTTCCAGAGGAAGAGACCATCCAACCAAGGAAAAAGACAGTCCAGGCCAAGAGGCAGAACTCCCGGGGCAGCGACCCCACCAGCTCCCCCTCCACCTCGGAGGCGGCCTACGACAGCTACCAGCAGCAGGAGAGGATGAGGCAGAAGATCCGTGAGGTGGAGGAGCAACAGCCAGAGGTCAAAACAGGCTTCATCGGCTCCTTTCTGGACTTCCTCAAGTCAGGTCCCAAACAGCACTTCTCCTCATCCCCCGTACGGACCCCCAGTCGCTCCCGCAGGCCCTCGGCTTCGTCCAAGCGGCCACTGTGCGCCATACCGCCTCTACCTCTGAAAATACAACCTCCATCAGCCCCGTTGATAGGCGATGAGGGCCTTGTGGTTGCGGCGAGCTCTCAGCAGCAGCGTCTGGAGGAAGAGCTCCAGAAGAACCTGGAGACACTGCCATCGTTCAGCTCGGACGAGGATGAGAGCAGCGCTGGAAAGAACCAGGCCCTCCAGAACAGCATCAGCTCAGCCCTGTCGGCCCTGGACGAGCCCTCAGACAGGACACACAAAGCGGGTAAACATGGATGGGCTGCCCTTACAAGCCCTTAGGATTCAGTCATCTGGTTTGTTAGTTATCAGTGTAGTGCGAGACAGCATTGTGCCCTGAATGGATACCATTTAAATAAAATGCTTTGTTTTTTATCTCCAAAAACATTTTCATAAATTAAGGAAAATATGGCTTAGGGCATTCATTAGTACCCATGTTAATTCCAGTAGTTACATTTAACATCTAATACCCTAACCTCTATCCCCTCTCTTCTCTCCCTTCTCCCTCTCTTCTCCCCATCAACAGACAACAGACTCTCCAACTCTCCCCTGAAGCCAGACCAGGCTCCCAGCATGCCTCACTCAGCCTCCAAAGCCCAGGAGCAGCAGACGGCAGCACCGAAGGAGTCCTCGACAACCGTCTTGTCATCATCGGTGACTGGGTCATCGGGGCAGGAGGGGGCGAAACCGGCGCCCCCAGGCCAGCTGGCCGTCCAGCTGACCAGCGTGGCCATAGAAGGACTGACGGACGAAGAACTGTCGGACAGCGGGGGAGAGGGCATGTACCGCGAGAGGGACGAGTTTGTGGTCAAAAACGAGGACACAGGGAGCCTGAAGGTGGGAGGGATGGGAGGGGATTTGTGTGAAACCTTGGCAGAGATTCACATTTTATTTTTTTCCCCTAATGCATTTAGTCCAGATATATAAAACATATTTGTGTCTGTGTCTCTCTCTCTCTTTGTCTGTCTGTGGTTTGTTCTATTGATCCATGCTGAGACTTGTTCTACTCGTGTGTGTGTGTGTGTGTGTGTGTGTGTGTGTGTGTGTGTGTGTGTGTGTGTGGTGGTTTGTGTGTGTGTGTGTGTGGTGGTTTGTGGTGGTGTGTGTGTGTGTGTGTGTGTGTGTGTGGTGGTTTGGGTAGGTGACATTGACAGCCGGACAGGAACCCCCAGCCATCTGGAAGGTCCAGAAAGCTCTGCTGCAGAAGTTTGTCCCTGAGCTGAGGGACAGCAAGAGAGTGTTCTCAGCCACTAACAGTGTAAGGACAGGTGTACATCTGATTAGACACACACACACCTATGCATGCACATACACACACTACTCATGAACACACACACACTCACAGATGATGATTAGTGTGTGTGTGTATAAATCCCCATAGAGTTTGAATTCTTAACATTATTCTGTAAGCAGAGTAACATGAATCCACTCTGTTGTTCAGATCACAATACTGCTGTTGTGTGTGGCTACATCCGTTCTAGTATCTGGGCTACTTTGGTGACGCTAAGACCATGTACAGGAGGGTATACGTCAAGTTCCTGGACACGGTCAACAAGAAGGAGTATGTCCGGGTCTGCAACCGCAAACCCCGCTGCAAGCCCATGTCCTCCATGAGGTACTGATATCTGTTCCGCTACTTATTTACCTCAATCTGTCTCATCTTCATCATTCTCAATCTGGTTTCATTCATTTCTACCTTCATTCTCTCCTCCAGAGGCTCTCAGGCGAAGACACTGCTCGGTCTGAAGACTCCTCCCCGCTCAGTGAACTCTGACCCTCTCGCCACGCCCACATCACAGAAGTCCCAGTCCAAGCCTCGCACCAAGCAGCCCAAGACCAAGGCAGAACCCCCGCCCAAGAAGAGGAGGAAGTGGAAGGAGTACTCTCCGTCTCCCTCCGAGTCCTCTCCTGAGGATGAGGCTGAAGATGATGGTGAGGGTTGATGCTTTAGAGGGCCTACATTTAGGCTCATTCCCATGGGTTTGATGACTTGATGGAGCTCTGCAACTTCCTCTGTTATGTGCTGTTTTACCTCTCTTGTTCTTCCCTCTCCCCTTCTGTTAATTCCCTCTCTCTTTTCTCTCTCTGTCTCAGAGTTCACTCCTCCAGTGCCGTTTTCCTCTCGGTTCCTCAACACCAGGACCATGAAGGAGACGTTTAAGAGCTTTGTAGAGCTGCTGATCAGCGTCGCCCTGGATGCAGACGTGATGAGCGCTCTGGAGAGGGAGAACGGTGGGTATACCCCCAACAGAGGGGGAGAGGGGGATGGTTGGTTCCCCCGGGCCCCCCTTCCAGCATTGAACATACCGTGTGCCTCCTGTGTGCGTACCCGCCACATCTATTTCTATGGGAACAACCGCTGTTCATGACACGCGCTGTTCACACCCCTCTTGTTGGTGGAGAGAACATTTTTGTAGCTTTTAAGCTTATTTCCTGCATTTCTATACATTGTCATGGGGTGCAAAGAAAATTGTGCGCTTTTTCAATCAAAATTTCTTGCAATTCTATAAATTTTGCCATGTCTAATGTGTTTGATATTTGAGTGAGAAAAAAATGACAACTATCTATGGGCTATAAAACGATAGCTAACATGGGTTAGTTATTCTAGACATTTCTGCCAAGTTCTAAATAGATCTCTAAGGTATATAATGACTAACATGACAAGAGGAACTGATGATGCAATACCCAATTTCTGCATTTTACTGTTACAACTTTCAACAGTCACATGAAAGCCGGACTGAGTTCCTTAAAAAAAGATTTGGGAACGACTGCCATAGGGGGGTTAGGGACGGAGACAGGTGTATACACGGAGGAGGAATCAGGTCGGGCATACCTGAGGGGGGAGAGAGAGAGGGGAAGGGAGTGGAAAAGGTGTTTGTAGAGTTTAGGAAGCTGATCACGTTGTTTCTGGGGTTCAGATGAGCTGTTGCTGCCCCACATGAAGAGAGTGGATGGGATGATCTGGGACAACACGAGACGCCTGCTGCCCAGACTACGAGTGGGACAACTCTTTAAGGTTTTAGCATTCTCCTGAAAATACATATAGGCCTCGCCTTCCTCAACAACCTTTAACCTCTCACATTGTCTCTGTCCTCAGACTGCGCTGGACAGCTTCCCAGAGATCTCCGTGGTAACAGAGCTCAACAAGGATGGGGAGACTCCAGCCTTTAAGGTGCGGCTCAGTGGGAAGGCCTACAACAGGAAGAACATGAAGCCTTCCAAGTCCCCCAGCAAACTGCCCCTGGTAAGAGGCTCTATGTTGACACTGCTATTTACAGTGCAGGCCAGAGGGAAAGAAGGAGCCCTTTCTGGTTTCGTCCAGTAGAGGGCGTCCTGCACTCAGTTTGTGTCTCTGATGCAACATGTTTCTGTGACTGCTGGATGTGAATGCATTTAGTTTTTTATGCTTACTTGACCAAACTGTGAAGTCTGCGTGGAGTGTTTAGGAAAATGTAGTGTAATGAACTCTGTTCTCTCTCTCTAGGAATACACAGTGGACCAGCAGAAACCACAGTGGTTCTCCCTCTACCATTCTCTACAGCATTACAAGTACCACACATACCTCATGTGTCAGGAGGAGGTGAGACAGCACTCTGTGGCTCTGTGATTGGCTGAGTGTGACCACATGTCCCTGCATGTTGGTCCTTTGTCCTGCAAGCAAACAATCATGTCCCACATTTTATCAACAGATTAAAACTCCCTCCCACCAGGCTACACTGTCCCCCAAAGTCATCCCGTTGTCCCACATTTGGGTATTTTAAATGTGGTCACCCTAGTGGGGGCATGCATGTGCACTGTGTGTGCCCCAGTGTGTCTGTGGTGGAATACTTCAGGGATGCTAAGAAGAAGACCATGTACAGGAGTGTGTCTGTGGACAATACACCCAAGCCAGCTGTCTAGTTGGTCCACGTTGCCCTCGGTCTAAACAATACACACTAACCAGCTGTCTAGTTGGTCCACGTTGCCCCCGGTCTAAACAATACACACTAACCAGCTGTCTAGTTGGTCCACGTTGCCCTCGGTCTAAACAATACACACTAACCAGCTGTCTAGTTGGTCCAATACACACTAACCAGCTGTCTAGTTTGCCCCGGTCTAAACAATACACACTAACCAGCTGTCTAGTTGGTCCACGTTGCCCTCGGTCTAAACAATACACACTAACCAGCTGTCTAGTTGGTCCAGCTGTCTAGTTGGTCCCGTTCGGTCTAAACAATACACACTAACCAGCTGTCTAGTTGGTCCACGTTGCCCCGGTCTAAACAATACACACTAACCAGCTGTCTAGTTGGTCCACGTTGCCCCCGGTCTAAACAATACACACTAACCAGCTGTCTAGTTGGTCCACGTTGCCCCCGGTCTAAACAATACACACTAACCAGATGTCTAGTTGGTCCACGTTGCCCCGGTCAATAAACAATACACCTAGCAGATGTCTAGTTGGTCCACGTTGCCCTCGGTCTAAACAATACACCCTAGCCAGATGTCTAGTTGGTCCACGTTGCCCTCGGTCTAAACAATACACCCTAGCCAGATGTCTAGTTGGTCCACGTTTGTCTAAACAATACACCCTAGCCAGATGTCTAGTTGGTCCACGTTGCCCTCGGTCTAAACAATACACCCTAGCCAGATGTCTAGTTGGTCCACGTTGCCCTCGGTCTAAACAATACACCCTAGCCAGATGTCTAGTTGGTCCACGTTGCCCTCGGTCTAAACAATACACCCTAGCCAGATGTCTAGTTGGTCCACGTTGCCCTCGGTCTAAACAATACACCCTAGCCAGATGTCTAGTTGGTCCACGTTGCCCTCGGTCTAAACAATACACCCTAGCCAGATGTCTAGTTGGTCCACGTTGCCCTCGGTCTAAACAATACACCCTAGCCAGATGTCTAGTTGGTCCACGTTGCCCTCGGTCTAAACAATACACCCTAGCCAGATGTCTAGTTGGTCCAGTTGCCCTCGGTCTAAACAATACACCCTAGCCAGATGTCTAGTTGGTCCACGTTGCCCTCGGTCTAAACAATACACCCTAGCCAGATGTCTAGTTGGTCGGTCTAAACGTTAGCCAGATGTCTAGTTGGTCAACAAACACCCTAGCCAGATGTCTAGTTGGTCCACGTTGCCCTCGGTCTAAACAATACACCCTAGCCAGATGTCTAGTTGGTCCACGTTGCCCTCGGTCTAAACAATACACCCTAGCCAGATGTCTAGTTGGTCCACGTTGCCCTCGGTCTAAACAATACACCTAGCCAGATGTCTAGTTGGTCCACGTTGCCCTCGGTTTACACCCTAGCCAGATGTCTAGTTGGTCCACGTTGCCCTCGGTCTAAACAATACACCTAGCCAGATGTCTAGTTGGTCCATGTTCACAATACACCCTAGCCAGATGTCTAGTTGGTCCACGTTGCCCTCGGTCTAAACAATACATAGCCAGATGTCTAGTTGGTCGTTCGGTCTAAACAATACACCCTAGCCAGATGTCTAGTTGGTCCACGTTGCCCTCGGTCTAAACAATACACCCTAGCCAGATGTCTAGTTGGTCCACGTTGTCGGTCTAAACAATACACCCTAGCCAGATGTCTAGTTGGTCCAATTGCCCTCGGTCTAAACAATACACCCTAGCCAGATGTCTAGTTGGCCCTGGGTCTAAACAATACACCCAGCCAGATGTCTAGTTGGGGCCCTGGGCCAGATGTCTAGTTGGTGGTTGTCACAATACACTCTAGCCCAGTTGACAGGCATACAGACTGTTGTTGCCCTCGGTCTAAACAATACACCAGGGTTGTTGGTAGTTGGCACAATACACCCTAGGAAGTTGGTCCACGTTGCCCTCGGTCTAAACAATACGGCCTAGCCAGATGTCTAGTGGAGACTCCTGTTAGCCAGATGTCTAGTTGGAGTCCTAAACAATACACCCTAGCCAATCAATCAAATGTAAACAATACACCCTAGCCAGAAGTCCCGTTTTTTACATAGCCAGAGCTGATGTCTAAACAAAATAGCCAGATGCTGGTCCACGTTGCCCTCGGTCTAAAGATACACGCTAGCCAGATGTAGTTGGTCCACGTTGCCCTCGGTCTAAACAATACACCCTAGCCAGATGTCTGTTGGTCCACGTTGCCCTGGTCTAAACAATTAGCCAGATGTCTAGTTGGTCCACGTTTCGGTCTAAACAATACACCTTGTGGGTTCGGTCTAAACAATACACCCTAGCCAGATGTCTAGTTGGTCCACGTTGTAGCCAGATTTAGTTGGTTGACGGTCTAAACAATACACCCTGCCAGATGTCTGTTTTGTGGTCTAAACGTGTAGCCAGGTTGTTTTGTGGTTGACCCTAGCCAGATGTCTAGTTGGTCCACGTTGTCGGTTAAACAATACTAGCCAGTAGTTGGTCCACGTTGTGCCAGGTTGTTTTGTGGATAGCCAGATGTGTTGCAGATTGCGTAAACAATTGCCAGGGTGCAGGCTGGTGACATGGGGCAGGAGGTCTAAACAATACACCCTAGCCAGATGTCAGTTGGCTGTGCATGCCAGATGAGTTGGAGCCTGGCCAGTGGAGTTGGGGCCTGTTACACCCTAGCCAGATGTCTAGTTGGTCCACGAGCTCCTAAACAATACACCAGCCAGATGTCAGTCCAGGCCTGCCTATAGCCACGGACTAGTTGGTCCAGTTGGGTCTAAACAATACACCCTAGCCAGATGAGTTGGTTGCCCTCGGTCTAAACAATACACCCTAGCCAGATGTCTAGTTGGTCCACGTTGCCCTCGGAGCCAGATGAGTTGGCCTGCCTAAACAATAGCACCCTAGCCAGTCTAGTTGGACGGCCCTCGGAGCCAGCTGCCTAGTTAGCACAGCTCGGTCTAAACAATACACCCTAGCCAGCTGTCTAGTTGGAGCCCTCGGTCTAAAGAGAGGCCTGCCTGTCTAGTTGGTCCACGGTCTAGCCAGCTGTCTAGTTGGTCCACGTTGCCCTCGGTCTAAACAATACACCCTAGCCAGCTGAGCTGGACGTTGCCCTCGGTCTAAACAATAGGCCTAGCCTGTCTAGTTGGCACGGACTAAACAATACAGAGCCAGATGTCTAGTTGGAGGGACACCCTAGCCAGATGCCTGCCTATAGCACAGACTAAGAGCCAGATGAGTTGGTCCACGTTGCCCTCGGTCTAAACAATACACCCTAGAGATGTCTAGTTGGTCCACGTTGCCTCGGTCTAAGGGACTAGAGATGAGTTGGTCCACGTTGCCCTCGGTCTAAACAATATGCCTGCCTATGGTCCACGGACTAAGAGGTCTAAAGAGACACCCTAGCCAGATGTCTAGTTGGTCCACGGAGGTCTAAACAATAGGCCTAGCCAGATGTCTAGTTGGTCCACGTTGCCCTATAGCACGGACGTGTTTTGACTGCAGAACGGAGACGCCGTATCAGCAATGACCACTGAGTGTCATGTTCAGATTAGAATAGTCTTGAACATAGGTTCTCTTCAGTAACAACCCCCTGTATGTGTAATTGTTTGCGGCTTGTGCCTTTGTCAGGCAATATGTCGGGCCCTGGGAGAGCCCTGGGCACTGAGGGCTGGATGGGGAGCACAACTCTAACCCATGACAGGCCTGCCTATAGCACAGACGGAAGAGAACGGCCTGAGGAGTGAGACTCCTGTTGCAGACGGGTCCCTCAATCAATCAAATGTATTTATAAAGCTTTTTACAGACTGATGTCACAAAATGCTGTACAGAAAGCTGGTGGGGACGAGTGGGTTGTTTTGTGGCACAGACTGGATGTGGGTTGTTAAGTGGTTGACGTGTGGGTTGTTTTGTGGTTGAGTGGGTTGTTTTATAGCACAGACGTGTGGGTTGTTTTGTGGTTGACGTGTGGGTTGTTTTGTGGATGCTGTGTTGCAGATTGCGTCATTGCGGGTGCAGGCTGGTGACATGGGGCAGGAGGAGACGGTGCAGCTGTGCATGAGGAACGGAGCCTGGGTGGAGGGCCTGTTCGACCGCTTCGGAGAGCTCCTCAACCAGGTGCAGCAGGCCTGCCTATAGCACGGACTAAGAGGGAGAGAGAGAGCTGGAGGGAGAGAGGCCTGCCTATAGCACAGACTGATAGAGAGCTGGAGGGAGAGAGGCCTGCCTGTAGCACAGACTAAGAGAGAGAGAGCTGGAGGGAGAGAGGCCTGCCTATAGCACAGACAGAGAGATGAGAGCTGGAGGGAGAGAGGCCTGCCTATAGCACAGACTAGAGAGGGAGAGAGATGCCTGCCTATAGCACAGACTAAGAGGGATGGAGGGAGAGAGATGCCTGCCTATAGCACGGACAGAGAGATGGAGGGAGAGAGATGCCTGCCTATAGCACGGACAGAGAGATGGAGGGAGAGAGATGCCTGCCTATAGCACGGACAGAGAGATGGAGGGAGAGAAATGCCTGCCTATAGCATGTAGGGAGAGAGACAGAGTGAAGGACAGATAGGGGGAGGTCTGCCTAAAACAGACTGAGAGATGGGAAGGGGTCTATAGTGAAGAGAGAGAGTGAGGGGGGACGGGGGGACGACAGAGATGTCTTCCTTACAGCCCAGAGAGATGGAATAAGAGGCCTGCCTATAGCCTGCCCAGACAAGAGAGGCAGGGGAGCTATAGTCAGCTGACAGAGAGCATCAACCTCCTGCCCTCCTGTTTTAATCTACTAACTGGATGACCAGAGGAAGCAGAGGTGTCTGGAGATCAGCGCTGTCACCATGATGAGAAGAGGAGGGTCCAGCATTTCAGCACTACCTGATTGGCTAGACGCTTCTGAAACCACAGAGTACGAGGACAATCTGGGTTTTGTAGTAAGAAAAATAGGTCTATGAAAAGGTCCACTAGCAGTTTGCTAGTTATATATATTTTTTATGTAGTTTTGTATTTGTTTTGCAAATCATGAAAGATCGCAACCAATGAGCATGCACTAGATAGGCAGAGATTAGCATAGGAAATAGAGGACAGCCAATCAGAAAGCAGACCCTTGACTACCTACAGCAAACTTTTGGGTTCGATTCAATCGATTGCGCTGAAGATCAGCGATGTGGCGTAATTTTAAAGGTAAATACTGATTGAGCCGACATGCAGAGTTTACAATGAATGCAGTTTCCGCGAACACGGGAACATCGCTTTTAAATTTCTATCGTGCTGAGATCTTCAGCACTACAGATTGAATCAAGTCCTTAGTCCGATATATGAGTAAATGAAGGGGCAGGGGTTATTATATAAATATATATTCATAGATCTATATGTAAAACATGTTTTCTCACAATGGAGCGCCAAATTTCTATACATATAATGTACATTTTGTAAAAAGAGCAGTTTTGTCACATTGATTCTTTCCAGGAAGAATTTTATATAATATAGATACTTACCTTTTGTGCTTCAAAAAGTCATTTTCTCATGACGAGTTGTGGATCCGAACAGAGTTGGTGCAATTCTAACACGGCTTTTTGTCTTTTATTCTAATGAAATGCTATTACCTAGCTGCTGTATCTGAGGTCAAATGAGAAGAAAACAGAAAAACAGCCTTTATACTTGTGTTTTTCTTTACAAACGTACATTTTATCTCACTTATAGATGTATTTTTCACAGAAGAAAATTGTGGTCATAATTGTTTCTTGTTCATTACACCTTGCAATGCACTTTTCATTGTTTTTCAGAGAAGATTCCCTATGCGTTTATTTCGATTACATATTGTATACTTACATATATATCTTAAAGGTCTAATGCAGCTGTTTTGTCTCAATATCAAATCATTTCTGGGTAACAGTTAAGTACCTTACTGTGATTATTTTCAATTAAAATGGTCCGAATGAAACCAATGGCTTCTTAGCACAGAGCAATTTATCAATCAAGAATGTTCCTAGGACTGACTGGGAGTGGTCTGAGTGGGGAAGGGAAAACTCGCTGTTATTGGCGGAGAGGTTTGGAACTTTGTGGAACCAAGGTTCAATAAGAATGAGTCTTATTGGTTTAACTCATCTGAGCAGGTCAGAACTCACCAACAGTTGGAAATGTCAGGCAGTCTTTTCAAACAGCTCTCACACTAAAAAGGCATTGTCATCATTTTCACAATTTCACAGTATTATTTCAACCTCTGGGAATGTAAAACAGAAAAATCACATTCTTGACTGCACTGTGCTTTTAAGATCATTTTTCTTTTAGGGTTTGCCTCCATTTTGAACAGATTTATGCAGACCGCATTTGAATAGTTTTTTTCTTTTCAAGTGTAGCTGCCGATTAATTTTTCTGATGTGAAAATACATTTCCTACTAAACAGATTAATCTGTACGTGTCTGTTTACTTCAAGGTACTGCAATGTCATAGAGATGTCTGTGCATGTTTAAAAAAACAGGATTCAATCCATGACTAGGTATTGTGGCGGGTAAACAGAATTAATTAATTAATTTACCAAATGTTTTACCTCCTACCCATTTCAAGACAAAACGGTATAAAGAAGAGTTTTTTTTGTCTAGATTTGACAAGGCCATGTGACAGGAGACTGGCATTATGAGCTGCACATGGTGGGGAAATGTTTCACGTTCCACAGTAGTACTTCTGACAGGCTGTTTACTGAAAATGCACACTTAACCACTCCATTTACTGAAAATGCACACTTAACCACTCCATTTA
Organism: Oncorhynchus masou masou; assembly: GCF_036934945.1. Taxonomy (NCBI): domain Eukaryota; kingdom Metazoa; phylum Chordata; class Actinopteri; order Salmoniformes; family Salmonidae; genus Oncorhynchus; species Oncorhynchus masou. The sequence goes on along the minus strand of NC_088213.1, from coordinate 14,688,994 downwards.
CTGAAAATGCACACTTAACTGAAAATGTACACTCCATTTACTGAAAATGCACACTTAACCACTCCATTTACTGAAAATGCACACTTAACACTCCATTTACTGAAACACACTTCCGTTTACTGAAAATGCACACTTAACCACTCCGTTTACTGAAAATGCACACTTAACCGGTCCGTTTACTGAAAATGCACACTTAACCACTCCGTTTACTGAAAATGCACACTTAACCGTCCGTTTACTCTAAATGCACACTTAACCGGTTTATCCGTTTACTCTAAATGCACACTTAACCGGTCCGTTTACTCTAAATGCACACTTAACTCTAAATGCACACTTAACGTTTACTCTAAATGCACCGTTTACTGAAAATGCACGTTTACTCTAAATGCACACTTAACGGTCCGTTTACTCTAAATGCACACTTAACCGGTCCGTTTACTCTAAATGCACACTTACCGGTCCGTTTACTCTAAATGCACACCGTCCGTTTACTCTAAATGCAAATGCTAAACACTTAACCGGTCCGTTTACTCTAAATGCACACTTAACCGGTCCGTTTACTCTAAATGCACACTTCGGTCCGTTTACTCTAAATGCACACTTAACCGGTCCGGTCCGTTTACTCTAAATGCACACTTAACCGGTCCGTTTACTCTAAATGCACACTTAACCGGTCCGTTTACTCTAAATGCACACTTAATGCCGGTCCGTTTACTCTAAATGTCCGTTTACTCTAAATGCACACGGTCGTTTACTCTAAATGCACACTTAACTCTAAATGCACACTTAACCGGTCCGTTTACTCTAAATGCACACTTAACCGGTCCGTTTACTCTAAAAATGCACACTCTAAATGCACACGGTCCGCACTTACTCTAAATGCACGTTTACTCTAACTTAACCGGTCCGTTTACTCTAAATGCACACTAACCGGTCCTAAATGCACACTTACTCTAAATGCACACTCTAAATTAACCGGTCCGTTTACTCTAAATGCACGGTCCGTTTACTCTAAATGCACACCGGTCCGTTTACTCTAAATTTACTCCGTTTACTCTAAATGCACACTTAACCGGTCCGTTTACTCTAAATGCACACTTAACCGGTCCGTTTACTCTAAATGCACACTTAACCGGTCCGTTTACTCTAAATGCACACTTAACCGGTCCGTTTACTCTAAATGCACACTTAACCGGTCCGTTTACTCTAAATGCACACGAGTCCGTTTACTCTTAACACTCCGTTTACTGAAAATGTCCGTTTACTCTAAATGCACACTTAACCGGTCCGTTTACTCTAAATTACTCTAAATGCACACTTAACCGGTCCGTTTTATCTAAATGCACACTGAAAATAACCGGTTTACTCTAAATGCACACTTAACCACTCCATTTACCGAGTCCGTTTACTCTAAATGCACACTTAACCGGTCCGTTTACTCTAAATGCACACTTAACCGGTTTACTCTAAATGCACACTTAACCGGTCCGTTTCTAAATGCACACTTAACCGGTCCGTTTACTCTAAATGCACACACACTTCCATTTACTCGGTCCACTCCGTTTACTCTAAATGCACACTTAACCGGTCCGTTTACTAACCGGTCCGTTTACTCTAAATGCACACTTAACCGGTCCTCCGTTTACTCTAAATGCACACTTAACACTTAAATGCACACTTCCGTTTACTCTAAATGCACACTTAACCACTCCGTTTACTCTAAATGCACACTTAACCGGTCCGTTTACTCTAAATGCACACTTAACCGTTTACTCTAAATGCCGTTTACTCCGTTTAAATGCACACACCGTTTACTTAACACTTAACCCGGTCCCGTTTACTGAAAATGCACACTAACACGTTTACTCTAAATGCACACTTAACCGGTCCGTTTACTCTAAATGCACACTTAACCGGTCCGTTTTGAAAACTCCGACTCTAAATGCACACTTAACCGGCCGTTTACTCTAAATGCACACTTAACCTTAACCGGTCCGTTTACTCTAAATGCACACTTAACTCTAAATGCTCCACCGGTCCGTTTACTGAAAATGCACACTAAATTACTTAACCGGTCCGTTTACTCCGGTCCGTTTACTCTAAATGCACTTAACACTTAAAACCACTTCCGTTTACTGAAAATGCACACTTAACCGGTCCGTTTACTCTAAATGCACACTTAACCGGTCCGTTTACTCTAAATGCACACTAACCGGTCCGTTTACTCTAAATGCACACTTAACCGAGCCGTTTACTCTAAATGCACACTTAACCACGGTCCGTTTACTCTAAATGCACACTTAATGCACACTTAACTCGGGCCGTTTACTCTAAATGCACACTTAACCGGTCCGTTTACTCTAAATGCACACTTAACCGGTCCGTTTACTCTAAATGCACCGGTCCGTTTACTCTAACCGGTCCGTTTACTCTAAATGCACACTTAACCGTTTACTCTAAATGGTCCGTTTACTGAAAAATGTTTACTCTAAATGCACACGTTTACTCTAAATGCACACTTAACCGGTCCGTTTACTCTAAATGCACACTTAACCGGTCCGCAGTTTACTCTAAATGCACACTTAACCGGGCCGTTTACTCTAAATGCACACTTAACCGGTCCGTTTACTCTAAATGCACACTTAACCGGGTCCGCACACTTAACCACTCCGTTTACTCTAAATGCACACTTAACGGTCCGTTTACTGAAAATGCACACTTAACCGGTCCGTTTACTCTAAATGCACACTTAATGCTAAATGCACACTTAACCGGTCCGTTTACTCTAAATGCACACTCTAAATGCACACTTAACCGGTCCGTTTACTCTAAATGCACACTTAACCGGTCGTTTACTCTAAATGCACACTTAACCGGTCCGTTTACTTTACTCTAAATGCACACTTGTCCGTTTACTCTAAATGCACACTTAACTTAACCGTTTACTCTAAATGCACACTTAACCGCGTTTCCGTTTACTCTAAATTAACTCTAAATGCACACTTAACTGGTCCGTTTACTCTAAATGCACACTTAACGGTCCGTTTACTCTAAATGCACACTTAACCGAGTCCGTTTACTCTAAATGCACACTTAACCGGTCCGTTTACTCTAAATGCACTTAACCACATTTACTCCGTTTACTCTAAATGCACACTTAACCGGTCCTAAATGCACACTTTACTCTAAATGCACACTAAATAACCGGTCCGTTTACTCTAAATGCACACTTAACCGGTCCGTTTACTCTAAATGCACACTTAACCACTCCATTTACTTACTCTAAATGCACACTTAACCGGTCCGCTTACTCTAAATGCACACTTAACTGGTCCGCGTTTACTCTAAATACTCTAAATGCATGCACACTTAAGGTCCGTTTACTCTAAATAACCGGTCCGTTTACTCTAAATGCACACTTAACCACTCCATTTACTGAAAATGCACATTTAACCAGTCAATCAACATTTCATCTAGAACCAAATCTCTGACAAGAAAGGTATATTTTTAAGGGTCAGTTTGACTGCATGTTTGACTTTTTCCTGGTCTGGCTGGTAGATAGAGAATAACACTGTATTGGCCCAGTCCCAGTCATACATAAAAACTCATCTCACCTTTGTAATAAATCTGTGTTCAACAGTGTGAAGGTTATTAGACTAGAATTTCCCTTTTCACCTGTCATGGAAATGTGGAAAGGAAACTACCTGAAAGCACTGTGATTGGCATCTCTCGCCATCGTCATCGCCCCATCCAGTTCCTCTTCAATACCACAGACTTCAACAGATCTGAGTTTGACTATGGAGGTGAGAGTGAGAGGTTTCCCTTGGCAACACACTTCACTTTCATAACCACACAGGGAGAGGCTGGTTGGCCGGTTGGTGTTCAACCTGTTCATAAAACATGCTGTGGCCTCACAGTAACCTATGGTGGAGGACAGGTACTTCTCCTTGCGTAAGTCACCTATGTACTGAAAGCCTCTAAAACCTGAGAGCACTGCTCCTACCCTATGATGTGTGTGAGGCAGAGATATAGAGAGAGCCAGGGAGGGAGAAAAGGGGAATATGGTGTCCGTCTGTCTTTGTCTGCGTGTCCACTATGTGACAGATGTTCTATAGCTTACAGAGAGAGAACACACTGAGGCAGGACGATCAGACTGTGATGCTGCTCACCCTGTCTTGGAACAGACTATTCCATCTGACAATGGACGGCTGACATTGTGACCTGTGTCCTAGCCTCCGCCAAGAGCCAGCGGCCTGTTGAATAAAATATGACTGTCCAGACGACCACAATGCAGAAAACGTTCCCCTGTACCCTCCCCAAAACAAAAGCACCCCTGTTCTCCCACCACGGCCCTATGAAGGAGGGCCCTGTCCTCTGGGCAGGGGTGGTGTGTGGGGCGTTTGGGATTCCAGTGCGGGCATCACTGGGAGAGACACCGGGCTTGTGGAACACAAACCATTGTTCTAGACCTACAGCTGAAAAGCATATGAATATTGATACATAGTTTGATATGTGGGAGATGAACAGAGTGGAATGCATTGAGACTGGGTGAGAATGAGCTGGTTTCTATACTAATGGGAATTTGTTTCCATGGAGATGCCAACCTGATGATGTGCTGATGATGGCCCATGTACCCACAGTGTCATGGGAACACTGTATCCTAATAGAGAGGAGACTCATGCTGGTCATAAACAGTGAGTCCATCTAGATAATCTGTCCTCACACTGAATGAGGGAGTAGACTGCAATCCACCAGAGGAGGCTGGTGGGCGGAGCTATAGAAGGATGGGCTTATTGTAATGGCTGGAATGGAATCAACGGAACGGTATCAATCACATGGTTTCATTCCAGCCATTACATGAGCCCGTATAGCTCCTACCACCAGCCTCCTCTGAATTTAACCAATATACCGGGAACAATCGCTAACCAAATACATTTAGCTAATTAATAACCACATCAGCCCTAAAGCAATCATTCTCCTCTGACATTGTGTGCGTGATAAGTTTGAAGGAGAAAGTCAAGGAAATAAAGTTGGTTAATTTTCCCAGAACAGGAACTGAAAGCGGAGAGCCAACATTGCTTTCACCTTGTGGACTAGTTCTCTAAGTGTATTAACCAAATATCTGTTTGGTGACATTTCAGCACAGGTGTATGTGTGCATGTGTGTGTACACGTGAGGTGTGTGAAAGAGAGGAGAGGTGTGTTTGTGTGTGAGAATTGTCTTCTGTTTTGCAGCTATGATGCGCTGAGTGTACAAAACATTAGACTGAGCAGGTGAAAGCTATGAACCCTTATTGATGTCACTTGTTAAATCCACTTCAATCATTGTAGATGAAGGGGAGAAGACAGGTTAAAGAAGGATTTTCAAGCTTTGAGACAACTGAGAGATGGATTGTGTATGTTTGCCATTCAAAGGGTGAATGGGCAAGCCAAAAGATTTGTGCCTTTGAACGATGTATGGTAGTAGGTGCCAGGCGCACCGGTTTCAGTGTGTCAAGAACTGCAACGCTGCTGGGTCTTTCACGCTCAACAGTGTGCTGTGTGTATCAAGAATGGTCCACCACCCAAAGGACATCCAGCCAACTTGACACAACTGTGGAAAGCATTGGAGTCAACATGGACCAGCATCCCTATGGAGCGACACCTTGTAGAGTCCATGTCCCCAACGAATTGAGGCTGTTCTGAGGGCAAAAGGGGGGAAGTTATTCCTAATGTTTTGTACAGTCAGTACTGATGGCTGGTTTAAGAAACACAATTACATCTGAACAGAGCCTCGTTTACACCTTGCGCTAACATGTGAGTTTCGTGATCAGATGAATATGATCCAATGTCTTTCTGATCAAGTTTTGTTGCGTCTCCACATGGTGTTAAAATGTGTCTCATCCATCCACTGTGTCCACATTGTGACCTGATATTTGACAAAAATTCTTTCAAAATATTATGAATTTATTGAATTTAAGGCAATTACTGGTACCATAAGACTTAGGTCAATGGTGCTTCCTGTAAATGATTTTAGTGGTTGGTATAATGATAATTTAAATGGTTTGACCATCCAGAACCGGAGGTCAGGAAGATCTGATCACAATCGGATGAATGTGTCTTTTAATCTCCTAATGTGGGGACAATGGGAATTTGGACAAGATCAGGATATAGAACGAATGTTAGCACCAGGTATAAACAGGGCTAAGGAGAGCAGTAGAACCAGTTTATGTGGATGTTTTTCGCAGATTGACATTTATTGTCATGAGTCTTGCCCTGGAGGCAGCACTGAGTGGTTTCATGCCAGATTGGCCAGCGACGAAGTCAAAATTGCCGATATTGTAAAAATTAATGATAACTCAAATTAGCTTTTTGGTGATAATTTAAGGTTATGGTTAGCCATCATTAGGGTTAGCAGTGTGGTTAAGGTTAGGGTAAGGTTTAAAATCAGATTTTATGACTTTGTGACTGTGCCAGCGAGTGACCACTCTGCAGAGCTGCCTCCATTACACGAGTCATCCCAATAAATGCCAACCTGCATGGTTTTCACGCTTCAGGCTTGACATTGACACTCGGTACGGAAAAGAGACAGGTCTGAATTCAAGTGTAATATTCTCCTGTAACTACATTTGGACCTTCTTGATAGCGCTGTTTGGAGTAGCACATTTGTGGTGAGTTAGTCTATTAGATTATGTTATAGGTAATCCTGTATGTGTGTAAAGGTTTCTCATTAGCATACAATATATCATATACCTATATAGGTACACGACTGTTCAAAAGTTTGGGGTCACTTAGAAATGTCCTTGTTTTTGAAAGAAAAGCTAATTTTTTGTCCATTAAAATAATATCATATTTATCAGAAATACAGTGTAGACATTGTTAATGTTGTAATTGCCTATTATAGCTGGAAACGGCTGATTTTTAATGGAATATCTACATTGGCGTACAGAAGTCCATTATCAGCAACCATCACTACTGTGTTCCAATGGCACGTTGTGTTAGCTAATCCAAGTTTATCATTTTAAAAGGCTAATTGATCATTGAGACTGGTGTTTTGCGGGTACTATTTAATGAAGCTGTGATCAGTTAATCTCATCCATAGAAATATAATCATTCTCAACATGCTTTGTGAGTTTTAGTTCTATGTTCTCAACATGCTTTGTGAGTTTTAGTTCTATGTTGTCAACATGCTTAGTGAGTTTTAGTTCTATGTTGTCAACATGCTTAGTGAGTTTTAGTTCTATGTTCTGAACATGCTTTGTGAGTGCTCCAACACTGCCTTGAATGTGTGCTTCTGTAGAATGTCTAAAGATGTGTCTCTCTGAATGTATCTTATCTCTTTCTCTCTTCTCTAGAACATTTTTTAAATATTTTTCTGTATCTATAATCATCTAGGAAATTAGGTGACAGGGAGGAGACTCAAGCAAATGCACCCCCCACACACATACTTTCTATCTCTATCTCTCTCTCTTACACACATACACACTCCAACACACACACACACACACACACACACACACACACACACACACACACACACACACACACACACACACACACACACACACACATAATGTTGGAGAATGTAACCATCCTCTGTCAGACCGGTTTCCACAGTTGCCTTCTTTATTCTTCTCCAGCATTGTGTCTTTGAGAGATTACCTGTAATGTTCAGTCTTCCTCTCAGTACTCAAGACGGATTGTATGCCTTGAGTTCAATGTATCGCCTTAATGCATTATCATTTCCATGACAATGGATTATATTTCTATAGAAATGGAGGCTTCTCCAGTGAGGATCTCAGTCTGTGGATCTAACCCCTTCAGACGGGATCTATCCCCTTCAGACTAGATCTATCCCCTTCAGACTCAGGATCTATCCCCTTCAGACTAGATCTATCCCCTTCAGACTAGATCTATCCCCTTCAGATCCCCTTAGATCTATCCCCTTCAGACTAGATCTATCCCCTTCAGACTAGATCTATCCCCTTCAGACTAGATCTATCCCCTTCAGACTAGGATCTATCCCCTTCAGACTAGATCTATCCCCTTCAGACTAGATCTATCCCCTTCAGACTAGATCTATCCCCTTCAGACTAGATCTATCCCCTTCAGACTAGATCTATCCCCTTCAGACTAGAT
>NC_088213.1:14629825-14680377 GCF_036934945.1 Oncorhynchus masou masou | reverse complement strand
GTAGAGGAGGGGTAAGGTACCTACTAGACAGGTGTTGTAGCTGGTAGAGTACCTACTAGACAGGTGTTGTAGCTGGTAGAGGTAGAGGAGGGGTAAGGTACCTACTAGACAGGTGTTGTAGCTGGTAGAGGTAGAGGAGGGGTAAGGTACCTACTAGACAGGTGTTGTAGCTGGTAGAGGTAGAGGAGGGGTAAGGTACCTACTAGACAGGTGTTGTAGCTGGTAGAGGTAGCTGGTAGAGGTAGAGGAGGGGTAAGGTACCTACTAGACAGGTGTTGTAGCTGGTAGAGGTAGCTGGGAGGTAGAGGGGGTAAGGTACCTACTAGACAGGTGTTGTAGCTGGTAGAGGTAGAGGAGGGGTAAGGTACCTACTAGACAGGTGTTGTAGAGGTAGAGGAGGGGTAAGGTACCTACTAGACAGGTGTTGTAGCTGGTAGAGGTAGAGAAGGGGGTAAGGTACCTACTAGACAGGTGTTGTAGCTGGTAGAGGTAGAGGAGGGGTAAGGTACCTACTCAACAGGTGTTGTAGAGGTAGAGGAGGGGTTAAGGTACCTACTAGACAGGTGTTGTAGCTGGTAGAGGTAGAGGAGGGGGTAAGGTACCTACTAGACATGTGTTGTAGCTGGTAGAGGTAGAGGAGGGGTAAGGTACCTACTAGACAGGTGTTGTAGCTGGTAGAGGAGGGGGTAAGGTACGTACGGGCCAAGTGTCGTGGTTGGTAGGGGATCATCTGGCTGGTGTCAGGTTTGGGGTACTCTGGTTTGCGGTCGGCCTCGTCCTTTTGCGTGGGAGCCGATGGAGTCACCACCGTCTCTGTCTGGAGCAACGCCGCCAGTTTGGCACGGGACACATCCTGCACACACACAGGTTTAAAATCATAGAATTCTAAACAGATATCCTTTACCCACATGATTGAAGAGTTGAACAAGAGCGAAACACACAAATGGTCCAGTTGTTTCATAGCCATAGATCTATTCTATTGAAGTCTTCAACAGGTGAAGAGGCCATAGCAGTCAGAATCATCTTCCTGTGTAAATGAAGCTGTAGAAATGACCAGTTGTACAGACCTTGTATCCGAGGGCTTTGAGCTCGCTGGCAGAACAGGGGTACAGGTCCATGAACTTGTATCTGTCCACCAGCAGGGCTGTCTCCTTGCCTTCGTACTCATCCTTGAAGGCCGTGAAACGCCTGCGCTCCACCTTCAGGATACTGGCCAGGTCCCCGATGTTACTCTCAAAGGCCAAGAAACGTGCCCAGATCTCACTGAGGGAGAGGTGTTGACAAACACACTGGTCCGTTAATAACACAATAACAGACAGATATCATGTGGATGTTCGATAATAACACAATAACAGACAGATATCATGTGGCTGTTCTATAATAGCACAACAGACAGATCTAATGTGTCTGTTCTATAATAACACAACAACGGACAGGTCTAATGTGGCTGTTCTATAATAACAATAACAGACAGATCTAACGTGTGTGTGTGTGTGTGTGTTCTATAATAACAATAACAGACAGGTCTAATGTGGCTGTTCTATAATAACAATAACAGACAGATCTAACATGTGTGTGTGTGTTCTATAATAACAATAACAGACAGATCTAATGTAGGTTTTCTATAATAAAACAATAACAGACAGATCTAATGTGGGTGTTCCATAATAAAACAATAACAGACAGATCTAACGTGTGCGTGTCTGTTCTATAATAACAATAACAGACAGATCTAATGTGGGTGTTCTATAATAAAACAATAACAGACAGATCTAATGTGGGTGTTCCATAATAAAACAATAACAGACAGATCTAATGTGGGTGTTGTAGGAACATAATTCCTCATACCCAGACTTCTCTGGCGACAGGCTTCCCGAGGTGAGAACACGCTCAAACAAAACTCTGGTGTTGTTGTCCTCTGGAGGGCGGTAGAGAAAGAGGTGAGGCCTTCAAACTCATGAATCTACCACAATGTTTCAGATAATGCCTCAGAATCCGTCTCCTAATTGACAGCATAACACTATCTAACACTGAACAAACATATAAAGTTTACATGTAGTGTTGGTCCCATGTTTCATCCACACAAAAAGCTTATTTCTCTCAAATGTTGTGCACATTTGTTTACATCTGTTAGTGAGCATTTCTTCTTTGCCAAGAAAATCCATCCACCTGACGTGTGGCATATCAAGAAGCTGATTAATATAGGATCAGACCTTTTTTCCCCAAAATTTTGCCTAAAATGACATAGCCAAATCTAACTGACTATAGCTCAAGACCTGAAGCAAGGATATGCATATTCTTGATACCATTTGAAAAGAAACACTGAAGTTTGTGGAAATGTGAAATTAATGTAGGAGAATAACACATTAGATCTGGTAAAATATAATACAAAAAAACATGCTGTTAGAAGGCCAAAATATGAGAAAGTGAATAAGAGAAAGGCCAAAATATGACTTCGAAATCTAAGCGCAATAGATTTTGGCCACTAGAGGCAGCAGTGTATGTGCAACGTTTAAGACTGATCCAAAGAACCATTGCATTTCTGTTCAAAATGTTGTATCAAGACTGCCCAAATGTGCCTAATTGGTTTGTTAATACTAATATTATTTCACTGTAATAGCTACTGAAAATTGGACAGTGCAGTTAGATTAAAAAGAATTTAAGCTTTCTGCCAATATCACATATGTCTTTGTCCTGGGAAATTTTCTTGTTACTTACAACCTCATGCTAATCACATTAGTCTACGTTAGCTCAACCGTCCCGCAGGGCGAACACCGACCCTGTAGGAGGTTTTAAATAGCATGATCATTACACAGGTGCACCTTGTGCTGGGGACAATAACAGGCCACTGTAAAATATACAATTATGTCACACAACACAATGCCACAGGTGTTTGAAGTTGAGGGGGCATTAAATTAGCATGCTGACTACAGGAATGTCCATCAGAGGTGTTGCCAGAGAATTTAATGTTAAGTCACCTCCAATAACATTTTAGAGAATTTGGCAACATGTCCAATAGGCCTCACAATCACAGACCACGTGCATGGCGTGGTGTGGGCGAGCGGTTTGCTGATGTCAACGTTGTGAACAGAGTGCCCCATGGTGGTTGTGGGGTTATGGTTTGGGCAGGCATTAGCTACGGACAATGAACATAACTGCATTTTATCGATGGCAATATGAACGCACAGATATACCGTGATGAAATCCTGGGGCCCATTGTCGTGCCATTAATCCGCAGCAATCACCTCATATTTCAGCATGATAATGCACGACACCATGGCGCAAGGATCTGTACACAATTCCTGGAAGCTGAAAATGTCTCAGTTCTTCCATGGCCTGCATATTCACCAGACATGTCACCCATTGAGCATGTTTGGGATGTTCTGGATCAACGTGTACGACAGCATGTTCCTGTTCCCATCAAAATCCAGCAACTTGCTCAGCCAATGAAGAGGAGTGGGACAACAGTTTACCAGCCACAATCAACAGCCTGAACAATTCTATGCGAAGGAGACTGCATGAGGCAAATGGTGGTCACACCAGATACTGGTTTTCTGATCCATGCCCCCACCTTTGGTTTTTAAGCGATCTGTGACCAACAGATGCATATCTGTATTCCCAGTCATGTAAAATCTATAGATTAGGGCCTAATTTATTTATTTAAATTGACTGATTTCCTTATATTAAAACTGTAACTTAGCTATACTCGGCCTGGTCTCAGGATGGTAAGTTGGTGGTTGAAGATATCCCTCTAGTGGTGTGGGGGCTGTGCTTTGGCAGTGGGTGGAGTTATATCTTACCTGTTTGGGGTGTCTCCCCTCCTGTCTCAGCCTCCAGTATTTATGCTGCAATAGTTTGTATGTCAGGGGGCTAGGGTCAGTCTGTTATATCTGGAGTACTTCTCCTGTCCTATCCGGTGTCCTGTGTGAATTTAAATATGCTACTCTAATTCTCTTTCTTGGAGGACCTAGGCCCTAGGACCATGCCTCAGGACTACCTGGCATGATGACTCCTTGCAGTCCCCAGTACACATGGCTGTACTGCTGCTCCAGTTTCAACTGTTCTGCCTGTGATTATTATTATTTGACCATGCTGGTCAATTATGAACATCCTGGCCATATTCTGTTATAATCTCCACCCGGCACAGCCAGAAGACGACTGGCCACCCCACATAGCCTGGTTCCTCTCTAGGTTTCTTCCTAGGTTTTGGCCTTTCTAGGGAGTTTTTCCGAGCCACTGTGCTTCTACACCTGCATTGCTTGCTGTTTGGGGTTTTAGGCTGGGTTTCTGTACAGCACTTTGAGATATCAGCTGATGTACGAAGGGCTATATGAACACATTTGACTTGACTAAAATCTTGGATGTTGGATTTATATTGTTGTTCAGTATATAGACGTCAATGAAATAAAGAAACACACACCGGCATCTATAGACCTCTGCCTGGGTTTGATCTAGTTTGACTATATGAGTAATTGATAGAGGATGTCACTGGGTCCATGTCATAGAGAGAATAGGATCCGCATGTTGAACAAATACACTGATATTAGATCCCCTGTCGTCTTCAATACCATCGCTTAACAACTATACAATCTCAATGACTGTTGCCATGGCAGCTACCCGTGGTTGTATTATTGTTACACAAGAGGGTGAATGACAAGTCTCAATAAATGAATCCGTCACTTGTCACTTACCATTAAGGTGTGAGAGGTAATCGATGTATGCAAGTATATACTCTGGAATGTCTCCATATTTCTTCAAGCCCAGTTCAAATATCTTAAAGGCCACTGATTTGTCCTGTGAGGGAAGGTAACGGAAGACCAGTCAAACATTGAGACACAGAATGTTTCCCCTTATATTCTCTTTGCACTGTTGGCATGGGTGTCAGGCTAAGGCCAGAGAGACACAGGAACACAGATTAAATCATATATGCATTCATCAATTATCAGTTTTTGTCCGTCAAACGCTATTTTCAAGTCGACTGTTTTCGGTTCTCCATCATCCGTCAACCGATGACTCCGTCCCATTGCCTCAATTTTCCGTAGCCTACGTATACCCACCTTACTGCAGTAGTACTCCATCAGTGCTGCAGTCACGTAGACGTGGTGACGCGTGCGCATGTCCTCCCGGGCCTTCTTAAAGATGATGCGGCCTGACTTGATGCCCTCGGCCCGCCGGCCAAACTTCATGTACTGGATGTAGACCAGCGTGGGGTCGATGTCCTCGATGGCCAGCAGACGGTTGTAGATGCTGTGGACCTTCTCATGCTTCAATCGACTCTGAAAAGAGGAGAGATGTGGATTAGCTCATTCCTCAATTAAATGCCTGTCAAACATTTCCTGGACCTCTATTCAACATTCATTTATACTGGTTCACACTCCACAACTTTACTCAACACAAGGATTCCTCCGGAATAATCCAATTAATTAATCTTAATAGGAACGAGACGAGACAAATTAATAAGTCTGCAGTGAAAGATGCACTAATCATTTATGGATGACAGTCAATTATACATTTCCTTGGCAACCCTTGACATCTTCATATTATGACCTCATGTTTTGGCAAGTGTTCCGTGACAGATGATTGGTGTTTGTGCAGCTCACCTCCTCGTAGTCAGCGAATGAGAAGTACAGCAGCATGTTCTTCTTCAGTAGAGTACCGATGGCGCGCTCGTAGATGTTAGCTGCTTCGTCACTGAACACCTTAGAGTTGTTCATGTCCTGAGGAGCGGAAGAAAGGGTTCAAGTCTGGCATTTAAAAACCAAACCAACAGTAAGGTCTAAAATAACAAACTTATCTTTCAAAATATGGAGGAAACCCTGTTCCAATTAGGACACATTGTGCCATCAGTGGCCTCTCTTACCCCCTTCTCTGCCAGTAGTTTACTGGACTGGTCCAGATACTGGGCAGCCTCATACCACACATCAGGGTGATGACCCAGCACCAACAGACACTGCTCATAGGCAAACATCACTGCAACACAGAGCACAATTACAACGTTAGGGCTGCAATGCTAGCAAAACCTCTAGGCAACACTGGATTTCGATCAACTTTTTTTTCAAGTTCACACACCACCAGGAATCACTGTTCCTCCCACCACACACACACCACCACTAGCTACTGTGGGGCAAAAATGTATTTAGTCAGCCACCAATTGTGCAAGTTCTCCCACTTAAAAAGATGAGGCCTGTAATTTTCATCATAGGTACACTTCAACTGTGACAGACAAAAATGAGAAGAAAAAAAATCCAGAAAATCATATTGTAGGATTTTTAATGAATTTATTTGCAAATTATGGTGGAAAATAAGTATTTGGTCACCTACAAACAAGCAAGATTTCTGGCTCTCACAGACCTGTAACTTCCTCTTTAAGAGGCTCCTCTGTCCTCCTCTCGTTACCTGTATTAATGGCACCTGTTTGAACTTGTTATCAGTATAAAAGACACCTGTCCACAACCTCAAACAGTCGCACTCCAAACTCCACTATGGCCAAGACCAATGAGCTATCAAAGGACACCAGAAACAAAATTGTAGACCTGCACCAGGGTGGGAAGACTGAATCTGCAAAAGTTAAGCAGCTTGGTTTGAAGAAATCAACTGTGGGAGCAATTATTAGGAAATGGAAGACATACAAGACCACTGATAATCTCTTGATCTGGGGCTCCACGCAAGATCTCACCCCGTGGGATCAAAATGATCACAAGAACGGTGAGCAAAAATCCCAGAACCACACGGGGGACCTAGTGAATGACCTGCAGAGAGCTGGGACCAAAGTAACAAAGCCTACCATCAGTAACACACTACGCCGCCAGGACTCAAATCCTGCAGTGCCAGACATGTCCCCCTGCTTAAGCCCATACATGTTCACGCACGTCTGAAGTTTGCTAGAGAGCATTTGGATGATCCAGAAGAAGATTGGGAGAATTTCATCTGACCATATGACACCAAAATAGAACTTTTTGGTAAAAACTCAACTCGTCGTGTTTGGAGGACTAAGAATGCTGAGTTGCATCCAAAGAACACCAGACCTATTGTGAAGCATGGGGGTGGAAACATCATGCTTTGGGGCTGTTTTCTGCAAAGGGACCAGGACGACTGATCCGTGTAAAGGAAAGAATGAATGGGGCCATGTATCGTGAGATTTTGAGTGAAAACCTCCTTCCATCAGCAAGGGCATTGAAGATGAAACGTGGCTGGGTCTTTCAGCATGATTTTGCAAATAAATTAATTAAAAATCCTACAATGTGATTTTCTGGATTTTTTTTCTTCTCATTTTTGTCTGTCATAGTTGAAGTGTACCTATGATCAAAATTACAGGCCTCTCATCTTTTTAAGTGGGAGAACTTGCACAATTGGTGGCTGACTAAATACTTTTTTGCCCCACTGTATATGAATCACCACCACCACGAGCTACATGAATCACTGTTCCCCCCACCACCACGAGCTATATGAATCACTGTTCCCCCCACCACCACGAGCTGTATGAATCACTGTTCCCCCCACCACCACTAGCTGTATGAATCACTGTTCCCCCCACCACCACTAGCTATATGAATCACTGTTCCCCCCCACCACCACTAGCTATATGAATCACTGTTCCCCTCCCCCACCACCACTAGCTATATGAATCACTGTCCCCCACCACCACTAGCTATATGAATCACCTCCCCCACCACCACACTATATGAATAGCTGTATGAATCACTGTTCCCCCCCCCCACCACCACTAAATGAATCACTGCTCCCCACCACCACTAGCTATATGAATCACTGTTCCCCCCCCCACCACCAGCTATATGAATCACTGTTCCCCTCCCCCACCACCACTAGCTATATGAATCACTGTTCCCCCCCCCACCACCACTAGCTGTATGAATCACTGTTCCCCTCCCCCACCACCACTAGCTATATGAATCACTGTTCCCCTAGCTATATGAATCACTGTTCCCCCCACCACCACCACTAGAATCACTATATGAATCACTGTTTCCCCCACCACCACTAGCTATATGAATCACTGTCCCCCCCCCACCACCAGCTATATGAATCACTCCCCCCACCACCACTATATGAATCACTGTTCCCCCCCCCCACCACCACTAGCTGAATATGAATCACTGTTCCCCTCCACCACCACCAGCTATATGAATCACTGTTCCCCCCACCACCACTAGCTGTATGAATCACTGTTCCCCCCCCACCACCCACTATATGAATAGCTAGTATGAATCACTGTCCCCCCCCCCACCACCACTAGCTGTATGAATCACTGTTCCCCCCCCCCACCACCACTAGCTGTCCCCCCACCACCACTAGCTATATGAATCATGAATCACTGTTCCCCCCCCACCACCACTGTATGAATCACTGTTCCCCCCACCACTAGCTAGTATGAATCATCACTGTTCACCCCCCACCACCACTAGCTGTATGAATCACTGTTCCCCCCCCACCACCACTCAGCTAGTATGAATCACTGTTCCCCCACCACCACTAGCTATATGAATCACTGTTCCCCCCACCACCACACTAGCTGCTATATGAATCACTGTTCCCCCCACCACCACTAGCTATATGAATCACTGTTCCCCCCACCACCACTAGCTATATGAATCACTGTTCCCCCCACCACCACTAGCTATATGAATCACTGTTCCCCCCACCACCACTAGCTATATGACTCACTGTTCCCCCCACCACCACTAGCTATATGAATCACTGTTCCCCCCACCACCACTAGCTATATGAATCACTGAATCACTAGCTATATTCACCCCCCACCACCACTAGCTATATGAATCACTGTTCCCCCCCCCACCACCTATATGACTCAGTTCCCCCCACCACCACTAGCTATATGAATCACTGTTCCCCCCACCACCACTAGCTATATGAATCACTGTTCCCCCCACCACCACTAGCTATATTCACCCCCCACCACCACTAGCTATATGAATCACTGTTCCCCCCACCACCACTAGCTATATTCACTGTTCCCCCCACCACCACTAGCTGATATGAATCACTGCTATATTCACCCCCCACCACCACTAGCTATATGAATCACTGTTGAATCACTGTTCCCCCACCACCACTAGCTATATGAATCACCCCCACCACCACTAGCTATATGAATCACTGTTCCCCCCACCACCACTAGCTATATGAATCACTGTTCCCCCCACCACCACTAGCTATATGAATCACTGTTCCCCCCACCACCACTAGCTATATGAATCACTGTTCCCCCCCCACCACCAGCTATATGAATCAGTTCCCCCCACCACCACTAGCTATATGAATCACTGTTCCCCCCACCACCACTAGCTATATGAATCACTGTTCCCCCCACCACCACTAGCTATATGAATCACTGTTCCCCCCACCACCACTAGCTATATGAATCACTGTTCCCCCCCCACCACCACTAGCTATATGAATCACTGTTCCCCCCCCACCACCACTAGCTATATGAATCAATGTTCCCCCCACCACCACTAGCTATATTCACCCCCCCACCACCACTAGCTATATGAATCACTGTTCTCCCCACCACCACTAGCCCCCCACCACCACTAGCTATATGAATCACTGTTCCCCCCACCACCACTAGCTATATGAATCACCCCCACCACCACTAGCTATATGAATCACTGTTCCCCCCACCACCACTAGCTATATGAATCACTGTTCCCCCCCCACCACCACTAGCTATATGAATCACTGTTAGCTATATGAATCACCCCCCACCACCACTAGCTATATGAATCACTGTTCCCCCCACCACCACTAGCTATATGAATCACTGTTCCCCCACCACCACTAGCTATATGAATCACTGTTGAATCACTGTTCCCCCCACCACCACTAGCTATATGAATCACTGTCACTGTCTCCCCCCACCACCACTAGCTATATGAATCACCCCCCCCACCACCACTAGCTATATGAATCACTGTTCCCCCCACCACCACTAGCTATATGAATCACTGTTCCCCCCACCACCACTAGCTATATGAATCACTGTTCCCCCCACCACCACTAGCTATATGAATCACTGTTTCCCCCCACCACCACTAGCTATATGAATCACTGTTCCCCCCCCACCACCACTGTTAGCTATATGAATCACTGTTCCCCCACCACCACTAGCTATATGAATCACTGTTCTCCCCACCACCACTAGCTATATGAATCACTGTTCCCCTCCCCCACCACCACTAGCTATATGAATCACTGTTCCCCTCCCCCACCACCACTAGCTATATGAATCAATGTTCCCCCCACCACCACTAGCTATATGAATCACTGTTCCCCCCACCACCACTAGCTATATGAATCAGCTATATGAATGTTCCCCCCACCCCTAGCTATATGAATCACTGTTCCCCCCACCACCACTAGCTATATGAATCACTGTTCCCCCACCACCACTAGCTATATGAATCACGTTCCCCTCCCCCACCAGCTATATGAATCACTGTTCCCCCCACCACACCTCTCTTAGTGATGAGTGTCTGGTCCTCTGTGCGGAGCGGGTTGCTCTTCTCCCATTGGATGTACTTCTTCCACATCTCCACCTGCACCGCCTCCTGGGGGGAGTTCTGTGGGGGCACCGAGGGGGCGTTCCTATCCAGACCCTTCATCACAGTCTCATATTCCTGAAGAGACAGTTTAACATCAGCTCACAATCATTAAATCATCTACCAGACAGTATGAATCTGTTTCCCTCATCATAGTGTGTTTGTGTGTGTCAGTACCTTACCTTGGCCACTCTCCTAGCGTTCATGTAGTCTCTGCTGCGGTCCTCAATCATCTTCTTGGCCAGATGTACGTTAATGCCCTGTTTGTACAACACCAGGCTTCTTAGACCAATGACACACGAAAACAATGTTCTGCTACTCCTCATGTGGTTCCTTATTCAGCCCTCCATGGGGGTCATAGGTCTTACCTCCTCATACTTGCTGTAGTCTCTCCAGAGCTGCTCGATGTTGATCATGGGGTTCACACAGCCCCTCTGGTAGACCCTGCGCACCGCCGTGATTCGCTGGTTTTCAGCGTATGAACCAACCGCCTCACTGGAAGGACACAAGGCCTGGGAATTAGGGACTTCGAGTACTTTTTAATGAACGAAAACAAAGTGTTGTGTTAAGAGCAGTACTTACACTCCTTTGAGGAAGTTGATGTAGTCCACCCATATCTGAGGGGAGAGCAGAAGAATTAGAAATCATGGCTTGGAAAGCCATTTCAGATCGCACATTTTCAACCAACTTGTTTTAACATTTAATTGTCAATATGCTTTGATTTACCTGGTAGGACATGATCTCCATGCCGATTTTATCCAGCGCAAAGTCATACGCCTGCGCCATCTTCTCTCTGGTGATGGTCAAGCAGGGCTGGGTTAGGACTTGTGTTACATCACAATATCAAGATACGCACTGGGAACATTTGTCAAAATAGGGTGTTATCACTGTGAAATGCATTGCTGAATGGTTAAGATTGTGTGTGAGCACACGAAGAGCCCGTCCCCCTCCAACTCCTTTCCTGGGTAACAGGTGAACCTACTTGTAGCTGGGGAGCTTTCCTTTCGTCTCTCGGACGTAGGAGAGGTAGCATTTCCACAGGTCGATGTGCAGCACTTTCATCAGACATCTCTGAAACAACTACAGCAGGAGGGAAGGGCCTCGTTTCAGTTTCACCTATTCAAAAATATGTCTACTGAAAATTAACGCTTCAGACAACAGTGTGCACTCAATCATTCCCCAATGTCATACTGAGAAATAGATACGCTGGGTGATTTGTAGTGTTTGTTTCCATGTATAAAAGGGGAAGTAGGGGTTTCCCTCTAGGGAGGGCTGCCTAATAGAAAGTGACCTAAAGCCTACCCTGGCAGGAGAACCAGCGGAACAGAGCTCACTGACAAACAGCAGCCACACTGTACCACAGCTGGAGAAATAAACAGCAGTGTACACAAGGGCTTTGCAACACGCTGCTGCTATTAAAGACGGAACCCACCTTGGTGAAAATGAGAGAACTACTTTTCCTTTCAGTTTCAGGGGATGGTTAATAGACAGTACCAACACAGTAAAAACATCTGCACCAGACAGAAAAGTTTGAGCTGCTAAGTGTGTAGTGTTGCCTGGGGGTTATCAAAACATGTTCTGTGACTTTAACAAGTGGCAATAAACAATGATTTTCCACTCCTGTGAAGTGTAGATTTACTGTTGTACTGCAGTAAAGCATGCAGCTACATTTTATGGGTTTGGCTTGATCCTTGATATATTAGAGGTTACTTAAATGGCTTCTTCAGTTGTTAAGGGCAACACTGGATGAGTCAGAACCATGTTGTTTTCCATCCAGTGACAGGGAGGTGGAACCTCCCTTAGAATCAACCAACCATGGCAGTCTGAGTCCCCTGTAAGGCCAATGGGAGGGGACTTTGGTATGATTGGCACTCACCTTTTCTACCTTGTCATAGTTTTTTGCCTTGATCTGTGGACAGAGTGTAAACGAAGTGTTAATTCAACAGGCAGGTGTTTCCATTGTATATATGGACAAACAGGCATGCATGCAAACTCCCTCTGACACACACATACAATCCCTTTCAGATCAACAAAGTGAATTTCACACAAGAAAGACCATTTCAAGATCAATTTTGTAAGATATGGGGTTTATTCTCATTGCACATCATGGACCATACACGAGTCACATGATCAAGCGGTTGTAAGAAAAATGGGTTTTGATGTCTAGACATTGTTCCATGGGGTAAAGAACACATTTTCCCATTTGTGAATACCCACCCTTCCCAAATAAATAAAATAGACTTAAACATATAAGTTCAATAAAAATTATAAAATTGACATTTTCATCAGCATTTAAAAAACAATCATATTAGCCCCTTCACTACACTGGAAAAGACCACGCTCGTGCCAATCACTAAACATGTTACTGACAGTCAGCCTGGCCAGACATCAAGGTGACTCATTGGCTGACAGTGGCAGGAGAGAGTCTCCACACTGGCAGGCAGCTGATGTTGGGTGGGAGAGGGAGTCCTCAATCAGTTCTGTCCCTACTGCAAGCCCTGTGGACTTCCAACTCTCCCTCTACCAAGGCCTGCCAGCATAGACCAGTGTCAACTAAGCATAATGAGAAACATCAATCTTTACTGGAGCTACTGGTCGGCCTGGCCCTGACAAAAGGCCTGTGACAGGCACAGGACTCCCAATGCAGCAGCCGAGCAGCATGTCCTGTACTGTAGGCCTTTTGCTGTTGCAATTGCAAGGCTAGTAGCCCGTAAAAATTGGACGACACAACACACAGTAACAAGAAACATTTAGATGTTTGAATGTGAGAATACATTTGAACTTGGAATGAATCCTGCCTCAATAATTCTCCATCTGCTTCTTTCCCTCATCGATTCTAAGAGCAATACAGCGGAATGTCACTAAGCCCACAGGTTGGCTTTCAGCTTGTTGTGCAATCCACTTAACACAATCATTGATTAGAGGGGCTCTCAAATAATCTGTCAACGTTAAATATTGCCTAGGCCTCGAAGTGTATTGCTTGAATAGAAGTACTTTTCAGGAATAACAATACGCAGCGCAAGAAAATAACACATTCAATATGTTTACATCTACAGTTGGGAAGTATTATTGCAAGATTACGAACAATTTCACATTTGTTCAAAAAGTCAGATCCTAAAGAGAACTAGGCCTATGTCAAATGTAGCCTATGGAAGTGTGTTAGACATGAAAAATAACACTAGTTTTACACAGACAACATGGAACAAGATTGGTAAACAATGATTTATTGAAGTAAATCACGAGATAAATCAACATAAAAATACACAGAAGACGTAACCCCAGCCGTGACAGCTGCAGGCATAGAGAAGTACTTCCCGTGACATGAGTGACATCGCTTTAGGTAGGCCACATAGACAAAATCTCACCTCGAGGGCAGACACGCACACCCACACAATCTGTAGCCAGCAAACATTGTTTATGCTTTAGCATTCACTAACAATAGTTTTAGCGTCTCACACAGTTATCCTAGCTACAACATGAGAACCAGAAGACACAAGAGAGACATAAGTTCTTAAACACTTTGTTCCATTTCGGTGCAGGCAAACCAGGCGAGTGGGGAATTAAATATCAATCCATCCAATTGTCTACAATTGTTTAACTCTCAACCAAATAAAATACATTCTATTAGTAATACGGGCTTTTATCAGGAAGTCACAACAATCCAGGCTTAAAAACCCAAGCCCATCAACACAGAAATACTTCATTATGCAAATGTTTAACATGTCCATATAAATAGCTTCCACAACAGTCAAACCTACTCCAGTTCTTCATGCTACCATCAGTTCTCTATCAACTACGCATTCGCATTACAAGCACAACATCACTAGACCTACCACCTAACTCGCACTCAGCAGCCAACCCCAAAAAAAAAAAACATTAACGAGGAAGGTAACAGGCACAATTTCTATGTGGGATAATCAAGAGCACCGGGGCTAATGCATTCTTTAAAATGGGATTAGGTATGGGAATGTTTATGGGGAAAGGAGGTGGTTGTGAACTGGACTGCAGTAACCATCAACACCATAAAGAAAAAGATGCAATAAGTCACAGTAGAGAATTCTGGTCATTTGTTTTATTAAACAGTATGCAATTTAAAATCACTTTCAACAAACCGCAGGGTACAGTCAAATTGAGTACAACGCAACTTATGCATTTCCTTATTCTTGTGCATGCACAGATCAACCACTTGAGTTCACCAAGGTGAGTGAAACTGTGTTGAAACGAAGACAAAAACCACAAAGTGTGAAATGTGCCACAAAAGTTCAAATGTGACCCAGAACCAAGACAATGGTCCCCTAAGCTGTACCTGAACGTTGGTGTCCTGCGATGTGTGAATTCACAAGTAAAACACCTGAATTCCCAATACGGGACTGTTTCTGTATAGCTCTTTCACAAGCACACGTTATTTTCTTGAAAGGTTAGTGAAGAGGTTAGACATTCAAACGTATGATTCGTTCTCTACACATTAGATCCAAACTAGAATGTTGACGTAACCTTTTTCTATACTGCAGTAACAACTACCATATTATTTGACAGGTTGCGGTTAAGCTGAAAAATGAGTTATTTTTTTCCCAGGTTGCTCATGTTGAGGCAAATGAAACTGGGATAAAAAGACTGTGGCAAGCTCGATTAGACTGCAGTCTAGAAATAAATCAAAGGCTACCAAACTGGAAGGGGAAAAAACTATTGAAGTGTTTTAATGCAAATGACCAACTTTTAACTATGGTACATAGCTATAAACAAATGAAGTCAACAGGTGGTTGAACTTTTACAGAATGACCTACAGGCTGTGCTAAACGGTGTTGAATGACGCCATTCTAACAAGGGCAGCAGTGTATAGAATGGGAGAGCTTCTAGACTTAAAAACAATGTGCCCAACTCCTAACGGATGTGCACGGTGCAAATAACCCAGGGTCTAGTCTGATTGTCTGAACATTAGACAATCTGGTATCAATTAACCCTTAGACAAGGGGTGTCCAAACCCAATCTGTAGGGCAGCAGTATGTGCAGGCGTTTCCCCTCTAGTCCAGAACCAACACACATGGGTCACGTTCTGTAGGCACAATTAACAGGGAAAAAATGACTATCCAGATTCAACAACATGGAATCGGGTGTATTTGCACTGGGCTGGAACAAAAGCCTGCATACTGCCGGACCAAGATGGGACACCATGTACTAGTCTTTTCCTGTAGATGTGAAAGGAAGCTGTGGGTGTAAGAAGGGGGCTCCGTGAAGCATTACCTGTTCACATACTCCCACTCTATCCCTTCAGACCTACAAGAAGTAAGGCATGATTTTAAACTGGGCACATGAGTTGGTCTCCTCCCCAGACTTCTGTTCACCTGCTGTAGACAGCCCAGGACCCAGATGACTAGTTCGGATCAGAGCTGCGTGTAATGGGCATCAATTAATGAGGCTTGGTCAGTCATGCTTTTAACTCACACATACTTACCCACTTTATTCCCCTAAATAACTGGATTACAAGCATCCATTTGTATGTCTAAAACTAATGGCATACTCATGAAATGATGGCGCTTATCTTATGTAGGGATGGGGTTTAAGGCTCATCTAAGATGTAGGCAATATGGCGTGATAAGGGCCTGGGGCAGGAATGGGAGAAGGTACCATTTTAAAAGACATATTGGAGTCATGTGGATTCTTTGCTGGGTCAAAACCAGGGTGAACATCCGCCTACATAAACAGGGACCTACAATACTACAGCTTCCGTAGTAAATATAGGTCGCTTGTTGGGGGTAAGGTAGCATAACTGTGCTGGGGAAAAAATGTTAAGTTGAACACATTCACTCATACGGTTTATGATCAAAAACAAAAATGACCTCAAAGAAATGACACAGGAGGCAATAAATAGACACGACAAGTGAATAAAAGGCTAAAGCACTCCAATACCATTAAAAAGTTTTAATGCTGTTGCAGATCAAACATGCAACAAATGCACTTAACCCCATTTAAAGACGTGGAAAATAGTTGTTTTTTCTACTGAGGAACATACAGTCTGCGTCCTGAAAAATAAATGGTTAAGATAGTAACCTAAACCCCTCGTACTTTAAAAAACTACCATTGAGATGAAGTGGACCTATTTGTTGTGTGAAAGTCACATTGTTGATCCTGTTAGGATATGCACGCCCATGCACACATGTAGTTGTGAGAAATTGATAAAAATATTAACCTCCGCTTCAATGAATAGTTTCCAGAATCTGCCCGAGCTTGGGAACTGGGCCACAAGTCGTTCATACGTCTTCCTTGCTTTGTCTATTGGTTGGTTCTAAAAGGGTAGAATGCATTTACATGTACACTTGTTGACAAACAAGTTGAAACAGTCCTATATGACACATTTGTAATTTTTCTGTTTGATCCCCACCCACCACCCTCTTTAGCCCCACCCTCTCCCTCCCTTGACCCAATCGATTACCCCAGGTAAGAGGAATGCAACCCTGAGTCACTAAACCTGTGCTTCTCGAATCAGAATGCTCCATGCGTCAAGGTCATATGGGTTTTCTTCCAACTTCTTCTCTGCTTTCTTAACCTTCTCCGGGATATACTCAGCTGCCTGCAAGACA
Organism: Oncorhynchus masou masou; assembly: GCF_036934945.1. NCBI lineage: Eukaryota > Metazoa > Chordata > Actinopteri > Salmoniformes > Salmonidae > Oncorhynchus > Oncorhynchus masou. The sequence goes on along the minus strand of NC_088213.1, from coordinate 14,663,219 downwards.
TGAAAAGATGATTGGGGTTACAGACATGCATACACTGCAACAAGAGGTGGCTTTGGAAAACAAATCAATCAGGGTGCCAATATTAAAAACAATTTTAAGAGTACATTTTAGAAGATCTCGTTTATAATTGAACTACTACACTTGTTTCCAGTTTGGACAACTTTATTTAGCCACATAAGAAGCCGAGTAGGACAACGGCAGACACGAGGGAATGCTTGCTTGTTTGTTTACATGGTTAGCTAGTTGGCTACTAAGGTAGTTCGCTAATCATGTAAAACATGTTACACAATTGCACAACTTCTAACACCGCACCGTTAACTCCATAAGCTAGCTCTGTTTAAATGCAATTCAACGTGCACTCATTGCTGCATACGCTTGGGCTAGTTAGCTACCGTAACAAAAAAGCGCGGCCCAACTGCAACAGTAATGTTATCTAGGTAGCTAACTTCAGCTTGCAACGAAATTAACTAGTGTTTATTCTCAGCAACAGGCCAAAAGCTAACTAGCACACGCTAACTAGTCGTGTTAGCATGACGTTCAGACCATATCAGGTCGTGTTACCTGTACAAGCTAGCTAACGTTAGTTGGTCGACTGACATTAACTTCTGACCAAAATCATTGGCAGGTTACCTAGCTAGCACGTAATTAGCTTAGCCGCAGATCTCTCAAACATAATGCAACGTAATTGCGTAGTTTACTAAATATTTTCCCTGAAATATTGTCAATAGTGTGTGGTAGCTATGTAGAAAGCGCTTCAAATCCATAGATCCATATTAAACTGTATATATGGTGTAGGCCTAGCTAGCTAACATCAGTGAACCACCATGCAACACGAGTGAAAATGTAACGTAGCTAACTAGCAACCATTCGCTACAAACAACTGAAATGCTCTACCTGGTCGGCGGTTGCTTCCGTGGACATTACTGGTTACGTTTAGTTTACCTATATTACAAATTTCAACAGTATTTAAACATAGAAATATTGAATTAAAAACAGCTATATCGCATGACTGCACGACGACTCCAGTAGCTATGAACACAGACTGCCCACTGCTGTGACTAGCCGTTTTCTCAAAATGGCGTGGCTGAATGCTCACTTCCTTATGTTCTGGAGGATGTAGCCCCTACAGACAAAAATAAAATCACATTTGAGGTTGCTCTGTACAGCATTTGATTGTTTTATATATATGTATGGATGAGACCAATATTTAGAGCACAAAAAAGCAATTGAATTAACACATTTTAATCACTAATGTAATATATTTCATAGGATATCTGGGTCATTGAATTATTAACACATTTGAATCACGAATGTAATTACTCTCTTTGATCGTTATGACAAAAACAGTACATTATGAAGACAGGCTAAAACTGCTTCTCCAATAGAAAACGCCGATCACATTTGTCATGTCATGGCGACGTCAAATCAAAGGCATTCCTTCGATATAAAGTTGTTTATGACGAAAATTAAAACGTGTCAGTTTGTAAATTTCATGAATGTTGAGTAATAACATATTCAACCACTTAAAACATTGGTTCGATTATTGATTGTACCTTTAGATTTGGAGAAAATTAACAACTAAGGAATCATTTTTCACTTTTCTTATTGACTTCTCAATCTCCAAACTCCATCCTGGTCTGTTTTGCAAGCGTTCGCGGAAGTCTCGCGATGCGCCTCTTTTTATGTATTTATTATATATTTTTTATTAACAACAAATCAATACAAAATGTACAGGAGGGAACACAAGTATATATAGATTATATACAATGGACAATCGAGCTAGGGGGTACAATATCACATTACAATTACACAAGGACCTTAAGGGACATACATACACTTGCAATTCTAACAACTTTTTTGTTAGTAGAGTATTTAACTGTCTTAAAATACAGTTACATTTCTTTTTGTGGGGAAGAAAATGTTTTTTGTTTGTTTGTAAATTTACATTTGTGTATATGAAATTTGGCCAAAAGAATAATGAAATGAATTACATAAAAATGTTTCAGCTTTTTTCTACCATATGTAAAGAATCCAAGCAGTACATCTGTACATCAGTACATGTGTTCAATTATAAATCTACTGATGTCTTGCCACAGTTTTCTTACATTAATAAAATGACAAAAAAGATGTAACACTGTTTTCGGGTGGTCATTACAAAGGAGCAATTTGAGTTGATGTTTTCCTTAAACTTCTTCATATAGTGGTTGGCAGGATAATATTTATGAATAATTTCAAAGGAAACTTCCTTAATTTTGTTAACAAGTAGGTAAGTGTGTGGCAACATCCAAACTTTTTTCCAACATATATGATCAATAAATCCATTCCAATAAGGCATGACATAAGGTATACAACATCCTGCTGAAACAAGGATCGTATCGCTCTGTTGTTGAATGGACCATAAGATAAACAAATCTTTCCTACTGATGAGTCAACAGGGTCAATAGAAGGTGGGCTCTGAGGGTCAGGTCTTGACACGTTTCTGAATAACAGAGCAACACCTGAGGGAATGGCATCTAAAACAATTGCAAAATCTTTAGGTGTTACAGGGACCTTGTAAAGTGACAAGAATTCTTTATAACTGAGTAAAAGACCAAACTCCATCCTGGTCTGTTTGGTCTGTTTTGCAAGCGTTCTGGAAGTCTCGCGATGCGCCTCTAGGTTTATAAACGCCGTGGCTGTGACGTCTGGGTCCGAAAATGGTCGGCATAGCTAGTTGTTGTAATATATTTATAATATTGTAACGACCCTGGGTTTATAAGCGCGGAAATCGACTCTGCGGAATGCCGCATGAGCATGCTTTTGCGCGCCGGACCTCGGGCTCGAAGACCTGCTCCCCGCTGTTTCATTACACTGGTGTCAGAAGTGATCGGACCTTGCATCCACGACAGTGAGTGTGCTTGGCCGGTGAGCGCGTTCCTGTAAGACGTAGAGTCGCAAGCTAGCGCGAGGACGCGCTCTTTGAAAGGAGCGCGTAGTGTTACGACCCTGGGTTTATAAGCGCGGAAATCGACACTGCCGCATGAGCTTGCTTTTGCGGCACAGTCGATAGCGCGCCGGACCAAGGACTCGAAGGTCGAGGGTTCGAGACCTGCTCCCTGCTGTTTCATTACGATATAAAAAAAACATGAGCTGACGCACATCCAAAATAATAGTTTGTGTGGATCTGCTGACAAACGGCGAATAAACTTTAAACTATCAAGACAAAGAATGTCGCACACTCCATGTATAATCTCCCAGCAATTTAATGGGTATTTACAAACGTTTCGGCATCACTGTGCCTGAAATACCCATTAAATGCATCACACATTATTATCACAACTATTATTCTGGGTGTGCGTCAGCTCGTTTTTTTTAATGTAATATATTTTTAAGACAGCAGAGGGGGACAGAATGCACATCAACACTATGACTAAATAAACAGACCATATTAACCGAGCACAGAGCTCATCATCCGTACACGTTCTGCTATAATAGTAATAAAAAAAGCATTATCTGCTGTAATTTGCACTCACTGCAGGCATTGCAATGTTCACTTTAGGAATGATTAACGAGAGCAGGTCCTTTGGTTTGACTACAGGGTGTGAGACGACTGACTCATACTTCACGTTTAACGGCCATGTCAACTGCAAGACAGTATATGTGAAGGAGATCCTTTTTTAGGCCTATACACAACATAGACCAACACCAAACAGCTGGTCAGGCCATTATGGTACAGACTTCCCACTCAATCCAGGTCTATGCAGATTTACCTTTTCTTTAAAAAGAACATTTATTTGCCTTTGATATTTTATCTTGGCAAGGTTGGGGAGTGACTGTTTACATAATCAGTTACATTTAAACCTATTACAGAAAACTGTAACTAATCAGATTTGTTACCAGCAAACATATTGTATTCAGATTACAGATACTTTTGAAAAACTAAGACTGGGGAGCTAAAGCCGCTGAACAGCTGGATGCAAGGGCTTATACAGGGCAGCGAGAGGGGAACCCTACAACCCTCCTCACACCTGTTGCCTTTACCAGCTGAGGCCACTGGCTGAGCCAAGCCAGGCCTAGAGTTTGGTTTGTCCCCAACGGTGGGGCTGGAGGCAGGGACAGGAGCTGTCACTGCCAGAGATGGGGGCTGGGATTGACAGTTGCCTCTTGTTGGATTAGGTTGCAGTTGGCCACCTCAGACAGTGAGGACTCTCTTTGTCAGGCTGGTGCCTCCAGGCTGTTTGTGGATGTGCTGTGTATTTGCTTGTCACTCTCAGGAAGAAGAAAAAAGTATCTGCAAGATTCCACTTTGTCTTCAGAACATTTCTAATAACTGCTTTGGGTGGTCTTTGTGGAACTCTGCATCATGACTGCGTGGTTGACATGAATGTTCTGAATTTCTGAAGAAACTGTAGAATACACTTTTAGGGCTAGTGTAACAGTATAACTTTAGACCGTCCCCTCGCCCATACCCGGGCGCAAACCAGGGACCCTCTGCACACATAAACAACAGTCACCCACGAAGCATCATTACTCATCGCTCCACAAAAGCCGCGGCCCTTGCAGAGCAAGGGGAACTACTACTTCAAGGTCTCAGAGCAAGTGACGTCACCGATTGAAACACTATTTAGTGCGCACCACCGCTAACTAAACTAGCGTTTCCCATCCGTTAAACTAGGATTGTGCTTTGTCTAAGTTTTGGCTCCGTGGTGAATGTATTTTTTTATAGATCTCTTCTTGTCTATGACATGCTAATCATTAACGCAAACAGCAGAGACACAGTTGTTAAGGATGAGCTGTAAGTCTAATCAGACAGATGGGTTGTCTATTCAGTCTTATTAAGTTCAATCTCCTTACCTCAAGACAGCGGATCGCCACACTATGATTCAGGGGCTTTCAGCTCCAATCCAAGAGGGACACAATGCTGGATCCTACTGTCCTCCTATCGCCATTTGATATGGAATGAAGTGCCAGATGGCATGGTAATCTTGCACACCATGAATTAGTTAGTTATGTTGATCTAGGCCTATAAAGTGTTTAGTAGAGTGAACCAGCATACATTGTGGCCTTTGAGTGGGGACAAGTGGGGCCCCCTATAGCCTGGTCATTGCTGTTTAGAAATGAATGAGACTAGGTGTTGTTGATGATTCATTTCCCTACAGGACAACCCCCTTTAGCTGGCAGTGCCCAGCACATGCATGATCGGTCAAAAACTCAACCAAATCAGACTTAGCCAGGCTATACTCCGAGATTTTATTTCAAGTGCCAGACCAGATGAGGCAAGCAGATGGTTCTGTCATTTTCCAAATATATGTGAAAACAGGCTGGACAACTATGAAGCCATTTGACCAGCCATGTGTGACCAGCTGACAGGAGACTAATCTTTGCCACCAGGAGAAGGCAAACTTTTTAAAGTCTGTTAACCCATTCAACACTATGTCCATAAAACACTTCCTTTGTCCAATATCAATCAGTGCAACTGTTATGTCAGCTGGAATGCATGATGAAAATAGACATTGGTTAATGGGAATTGTTATTTCATGTTGCCTCACTTTAGTGTGGTGTAGGGAATCTGCAGAATCTTCAACAGTTTTTTTGTGAATGGCTTTTTATGCAAAATGCAGTTCCTGACAGCTGGACAGAGCAAGATGTCTGAGACAAACATGAACAGTTGCTATGGCAACCATATTGTCCATGTTCCTATACTGTAGTGTTATTGTAAGGCAGCATGTCAGATGTTTGTACATTTATGTCTTTGCCTTTCATTGGTGTATCTGCAGTGGTGTATGAGGAGATACGTTGAGTTGATGTCAATGACATCATGCAGAAAGAGTGGGCTTCAAGCTTTATTTTGTTTTGTTCCCTGAGACCATGTCCAAAACAAGCCCAACTGCAAGCCCACGTGTTTCTTGAGGAGAGAATATCATTTCAGAGTATTTCCAACCCCTGAAACCGTTCTTTCCCTGCAGTGCCTCACGTGCTGCGAAGTTGATCACTGTGGTAATGGCAGCCAATGATAGTTGTCAATGTAACTCATTTTAGCAGTTTCCATTATGTAGACTGAATTCCAAATCAGCAACCATCGACAACATGTTCTATCGAAGGACCTTTTGAGAAAGAAGGCAGTTTCCTTGGTAACTTGCATATCAATGATCCTTCCTCCAATGAATACCTTGGAGGAGGATACAGTTGGTGACCATCTACACATTTGTGGATTATTGTACAGTATGACCCGAAGAAGACAACATACATTACAACATACAATTTCCTCTTGAGTTATTGCTTTACTGGTGAAGTTTTATTTAAAAAAATAAATGTCAACATTTTGCTGGAATTTAGCAATACAAAAAAGTATGAACATCTCTATAACATGTCACAGTTGTAAACCTAGAAAGAAATCAGCCAAACATTCACAACTGTACTGAACAAACATGAGAATGGATTTGGAGAACAAGTGACTAATAGTCCCATTGGAATATAAATAGATTATTAATATTATGAAACACCTTTAGACAAGCTTCGGAAATATTTTTCTTCTGTATGTATAATCTTTGAACGCATATCAGTATGGACAATTTTGAATTTAATGACGTTTCTGTATTACTTGTCTTGAAGCATATTACTTTAAACAGGCACCTACATTGCAATTTCGTCTGCCATTCATTTGAATGATAAAACAGTTTATGAGAATAAGAATCTAATGTTATTTTGGGAAGAGAATATTTTTGTCTTGACCACTGCATCTCTAAATCCTACACATGAGTGGCCCTGTTGCCCATTATATACATGTTGACAGCTGCCACATAGTGAACGCGCTTTTCATTGGGCGCGCGCAGCTCGACTATCGATTCGTCTCGTCTAGCTCAATGCCATCAACTCAGAAACATTTTCACACAGCCTGGGCTAGACAGAGCAGAGGGACGTGTTGGAGACAGACAGAACGGGAAGATCTTTCGGGAAATAGGGCTAACGTACGCCCTTTCAGAGATGGGCTTTCTCGCCCAAAGAGGCAAGAGAATAACTTGAACTGCATAGTTACATCCTGGGCTAAATTGGTGTCATTGAACCTTTATATGCTCAAGTTATTTGAAGTTTAAAATGTGGGAGATGGGGGTGTTGTCGAGTGCGAGGTCTCCCCTCCTGTTGTCCAGGACAAGATGGCAGCAGTGCAGGCAAACTCTGCATGGTATGGGTATATAGCTAAGTCCACAACATGTTCAGAGAAGCCCTGGATTCTACGTATTGGTACTCTATAAGAAGGTAAGCAGTCAGTACTATTGTCTTTGATGTTATTTGGAAGGATAAACATGTAGAAAAAGATTTGGCACATTTTTATCATTACACTTATTAGTTGTATCTACCGTTAGCGATATAAAAACATGAAGGCAAGCCAGCTAGGAAGCTATAGTAGGTTGTATTTCTGGTGTACGCTGTGAATTTGATTTGTCTGTTATAGTTAGTGCCTTTTTTTGTTAGCTACGGTAGCTATTTAGAAGTTTGTCGACAGGAAGTCGATCCAACGGTACTAGTTAACTGTTGGCTAGCAAGTAAGTGTTGACATGTTCATCAATGTAAAATTAGCCTATAGCTCCAATACTTGTCAGAATATTCAATATTCAAGTTCACCATTTGGCAATACCTGTAACGTTTACATGTCATTTGAATACCGTAGTAGCTAGCTAGTTAAATCACATCAGGTGTTATTTAAACAGATCTGTCTCTCTGTGTGAGATTAGGCTAACAATGCATCTTCAATGTGTTTTTCTAATACAGCCAGTTGGTTTCAGACAGTCAGCTATCTAGTTTCACCCACAGCAACCCCCTCATTAACGTCACCAGCCTTTTGCTGTTTCCAAGCACGGAATTATCTCATGCAGAAGTAGTCAACAGGGTGTCGTCACGTCTGCCATTTAAAGAACAGAGCAGATCAGGGACCAATTTATATTCACTGTCACTGTGAAAATCCGAGGTTGAAATAGATGTGTGTGGGATTAGCATACATGGTAAATTGCAGTTATTTCCTCACTCAGTTTGTTCCCCCTCCTCCAACCCTCTCCTGTACCCGGCTCTATGCCACCTTCAAAACAACCAACCCTCTCCTGTACCCGGCTCTATGCCACCTTCAAAACAACCAACCCACTCCTGTACCCGGCTCTATGCCACCTTCAAAACAACCAACCCACTCCTGTACCCGGCTCTATGCCACCTTCAAAACAACCAACCCTCTCCTGTACCCGGCTCTATGCCACCTTCAAAACAACCAACCCACTCCTGTACCCGGCTCTATGCCACCTTCAAAACAACCAACCCTCTCCTGTACCCGGCTCTATGCCACCTTCAAAACAACCAACCCTCCTGTACCCGGCTCTATGCCACCTTCAAAACAACCAACCCTCCTGTACCCGGCTCTATGCCACCTTCAAAACAACCAACCCTCCTGTACCCGGCTCTATGCCACCTTCAAAACAACCAACCCTCCTGTACACGGCTCTATGCCACCTTCAAAACAACCAACCCTCCTGTACCCGGCTCTATGCCACCTTCAAAACAACTAACCCTCCTGTACCTGACTCTATGCCACCTTCAAAACAACTAACCCTCCTGTACCTGGCTCTATGCCACCTTCAAAACAACCAACCCTCCTGTACCCGGCTCTATGCCACCTTCAAAACAACCAACCCACTCCTGTACCCGGCTCTATGCCACCTTCAAAACAACCAACCCTCTCCTGTACCCGGCTCTATGCCACCTTCAAAACAACCAACCCTCTCCTGTACCCGGCTCTATGCCACCTTCAAAACAACCAACCCACTCCTGTACCCGGCTCTATGCCACCTTCAAAACAACCAACCCTCTCCTGTACCTGGCTCTATGCCACCTTCAAAACAACCAACCCTCTTCCCCCAAAAACATCCTGATAGACGTTTCTTGATCCTGTGACACACATTCTGAAAAATGACCACTTCAAATACCATTTTTGTTTCATGGCCTAGCATTCTTCTGCCTACTTTACATTGATCCTGCCAGTCTGACTTTATCTGTTCTTGCCTCAGTCTGACGTTTAAACTTGCCTCAGTCTAACGTTTAAACTCACCACCACTCCCCTTGTAAAAACACAAACATCTCGGTTGAAGGGGCTCTGCTCTGTGACTTCCTTGCCAGCACTTTATTTGTGCTAAGAGAGAAACTAATGAAGGCACTAAACCCAGGCCTGTTGGTAGTGTAAGAGGCATGGGGTGGAGGCTGAATGCTCTTGGCATGGTTTGAGCCAGCCAACCTTTTCTGGGAAGAGTGATAGCTTGAGAGTTTGGACAGGGTGCCCGAACAGTCTTCTTGTCTCTGAGTGAAGTGTTCTCACAATGTGCTATTTCATGCAACAACAAGAGCTAATGAATACCCAGATTAATCATTTAAGGTGATTAGCGTGTTTGGCAACATTAGCAGTTGCTATAAGCCCTGCTGACACATACTTACTCTACCACCTACTGCGTGCCCCCCAATAAGTCAAAATCAGATTTGTTTCTTTATTTTATTAATCTGAAAGCAGTGCAGGAGTGGATGCACAACTATCGTGAGAGTGAGAAGGGGATGATGCCTTGCTCACCATCTCGTGGTCTCCTGATTTGAAGCAGCATACTTGATTAAGTTGTGGTACTCGTGATCTTGCGTTGAGTGTGCTTGTTCAACCCCGCCCCTCTATCCCCCCTTGGGCATTAATGCATGAAGGCTGTTGTTTTTTACCCTGAGCTCATTCTGGTATGAAGTCAAACAGTGGCTTAAGGAAGTAGACACATGGTGTGGACACAGAGCAGCCTGTGTCTTCAAATCAACGTTTATTGGTCGCGTACGCAGATTTGCAGATGTTATCGCAGTCCAATGCTTGTTTCTTGCTCCAACAGTGCAGTAATACCTAGCAATAAAAATAAACCATACACACACAATCCAGAAAAATGAAGAAATATCAGAATGAGAAATGTCAGAGCCCGGAATATAATATATAGGCCTATACATATTATGGATGGATAGATAGTTATAGTGTTTTCAGACCCCTTGACTTTTTCCACATTTTCTTATGTTACAGCCTTATTCTAAAATGGATTAAATTGTTTTTTTCCCCCTTCAGATCTACACACAATGCTCCATAATGACAAGGCAAGAACAGTTTTTTTAGATTTTTTTGCAATAAATAAATGACTGAAATATCACATTTAAGTATTCAGACCCTTTAATCAGTACTTTGTTGAAGCGCCTTTGGCAGCGATTACAGCCTCAAGTCTCATTGGGTATGACGCTACAAGCTTGGTCAGAGTGACCATCGGGTTCTTGTGACCTTCCTGACCAAAGCCCTTCTCCCCGGGTTGCCAGCTCTAAGAAGAGTCTTGGTGGTTCCAAACTTCTTCCATTTAAGAATGATGGAGGCCACTGTGTTCTTGTATGCAGCATTGAAGGTACCCATTTGTTTTGGTACCCTTCCCCAGATCTCAGAGACAGTCACAATCCTGTCTCTGAGCTCTATGGACAATTCCTTTGACCTCATGGCTTGGGTTTTGCTTTGACATGCACTGTCATCTCTGGGTCCTTATATAGACAGGTGTGTCTTCCCAAATCATGTCCAATCAATTAAATGTACCACAGATGGACTCCAATCAAGTTGTAGAAACATCTCAAGGATGATCAATGGGAACAGGATGCACCTGAGCTTAAATTCAAGTCTCATAGCAAAGGGTCTGAATACCTATGTAAATAAGGTATTTCTGTTTTTTATTTTTAGTAGATTAGCATGAAAAAAAACAATTTTGCTTTGTCATTATGGGGTGTTGTGTGTAGATTGAGTGGGAACATGAAATGTAATCCATTTTAGAATAAGGCTGTAACGTAACAATGTGGGAAAAGGGAAGGGGTCTGATTACTTTCCGAAGAGTGTGTGTGTGTGTGGACAGTATATGAATAAAAGGTGTGTATAGTAGTAGTTATATAGGATGATCCATTACTAGAATACAGTATATACATATAAAGTAAGTAAACATTCATTAAAATGTACATAGGGCAGCAGTCTCTAATGTGCAAGCTAGAGTAACAGGTGGTCGTCACTGTTCTAGCCAGCTAAGGTTCAGGGTCGGGAACTGGGAGGAGGCTGGCTCGTGGTGACTGTTTAACAGTCTAATGGCCTGGAGATAGAATGGGGATTCTCATGAAACCGGTTTTAAACATGTCTGTAGGCAATTGAGTTACAAAACCATGATGCATCTGCAAAAATCAACTATCATTCTCAGGATAAAGATGCCTAGTTTTTGACAATGTGTCTTTTTAAATACATTTTTACTTTTTCGCCTGAATTTTGTAAATTTTCACGACAAATTATCATTACTATCATTACTGAAGTGCGCAATTTTATTTGAGAAAAATCTAATTTATGTAAATAAACAATGTTTTGCTGTAAATCATAAAAATGGTATACTAATTCAAGTTGACATTAAACTAGAACAGTTATTACGTACAAACACAGTGGACATGTCTCATTACGAAACACTTTTTGAAGTTCCTGTAAAAATTCCAATCAGTTTAAATAAATGTTTATTCACCCATGATGCATCATCTAGAGGAGTATTAGAAGTGAAGTTAATTAATTTGCTTATAATCCTCCAGAATGATGTTTTTATTCTCAAACACCCCCTTTACCCCACTTGGCTTTCTCATTACCGAAATGGCTAAAAAGCTCAAGTTGGTGAGGTCAAATTAATTTTTTTAAATTAAAAAAATATATATTTGTATTTTCAGTGTTTCAGGCCTATTTTATTTTTAATTTTACCCCTTTTTCTCCCCAATTTTGTGGTATCCAATTGTTTAGTAGCTACTATCTTGTCTCATCGCTACAACTCCCGTACGGGCTCGGGAGAGACGAAGGTTGAAAGTCATGCGTCCTCCGATACACAACCCAACCATGCCGCACTGCTTCTTAACACAGCGCGCATCCAACCCGGAAGCCAGCCGCACCAATGTGTCGGAGGAAATGTGAAGTGACCATTTCAGGTTGTCAGTGATGTGCACTCAGAGAAATTTTAAACTTTTGACCCTCTCCGTTGATGTGGATGGAGGCGCGTTCTCACTACTGTCTCCTGTAGTTCATGATCAGCTGCTTAGTTGTTGAGGTAGAAGTTTATTTTCCTGGCACCACTCTGCCAGAGTTCTCACATCCTCCCTGTAGGCTCTCATCGTTGTTGGTAATCTGGTCTACCACTGTTGTGTCGTCAGCAAACTTGATGATTGAGTTGGGGATGTGCGTGACCATGCTGTCAGGAGTAAAGCAGGAGGCTGAGCGTGTTGAGGATCAGCCTGGCGGAGGTGTTGTTGCCTACCTTCACCACTTGGAGTCGGCCCGTCAGGAAATCCAGGACCCAGTTGCACACGGAGAGGTTCAGACCCAGGGCTCTGAGATTAGTGATGAGCTTGGAGGGTACTATGGTGTTGAAGGCTGAGCTGTAGTCGATGAACAGAATCCTTACATAGGTATTTCTCTTCTCCAGGTGGGATAGGGCAGTGTGCAGTGCAACAGCGATTGTGTCGTCCATGGATATGTTGAGGCAAAATGTGAATTGTAGTGGGTCTAAGGTGGTTGGTGAGGTGGAGGTGGTATGTGTATTGTAGTGGGTCTAAGGTGGCTGGTGAGGTGGAGGTGGAGGTGATATGTGAATTGTAATGGGTCTAAGGTGGCTGGTGAGGTGGAGGTCATATGGTCCTTAATGCATACAGAAGCTCCACACCCATCAGTGTCAACATAAGCTGCTGTAGGTTGAGTGTTTGACTGTTCTCTCCCGTTGAGGCAGATTTATACTGGTCCAGTGTGTCACCGCCCTATATTGACCTGCCCTGCACTCATTTTGTTGGTCTCCCTTGTCTCTAAGTGAGGCACGCTGTACACAGTTTGTTGGTCTCCCTTGTCTCTAAGTGAGGCACGCTGTACGCAGTTTGTTGGTCTCCCTTGTCTCTAAGTGAGGCACGCTGTACGCAGTTTGTTGGTCTCCCTTGTCTCTAAGTGAGTCACGCTGTACGCAGTTTGTTGGTCTCCCTTGTCTCTAAGTGAGGCACGCTGTACACAGTTTGTTGGTCTCCTTGTCTCTAAGTGAGGCACGCTGTACGCAGTTTGTTGCACATCAGCTTTTGTTTATCCATTAGCGTTTATCAGCCAGTAGTAGTACATTTTTGAAGGGACTTACTGCTGTGTTTGTGCCACGTGACCACTCAAAACACGCCACGTCATTCTGCTGGGACTGTTGAATGTGACTGTCCATGCTATTGGATAAAGGCCTCTATGTTCTGGAGCACGGGACCTCATGATGCTTTATCTGGGCCCTTAAGGCTGTCTGTTTTAGCAGTCCTCCACTCACAAGACAAGCCCATATGACCATAGTCTTTGAAGAGGCATAGGGCACATGTAGATTACCCAGAGGATAGACAACCCAACTGTGACTGATGGGCCTAAATAACCCCACTGTGACTGATGGGCCTAAATAACCCCACTGTGACTGATGGGCCTAAATAACCCCACTGTGACTGATGGGCCTAAATAACCCCACTGTGACTGATGGGCCTAAATAACCCCACTGTGACTGATGGGCCTAAATAACCCCACTGTGACTGATGGGCCTAAATAACCCCAACTGTGACTGATGGGCCTAAATAACCCCAACTGTGACTGATGGGCCTAAATAACCCCAACTGTGACTGATGGGCCTAAATAACCCCCCAACTGTGACTGTGACTGATGGGCCTAAATAACCCCACTGTGACTGATGGGCCTAAATAACCCCAACTGTGACTGATGGGCCTAAATAACCCAACTGTGACTGATGGGCCTAAATAACCCCAACTGTGACTGATGGGCCTAAATAACCCCAACTGTGACTGATGGGCCTAAATAACCCCAACTGTGACTGATGGGCCTAAATAACCCCAACTGTGACTGATGGGCCTAAATAACCCCAACTGTGACTGATGGGCCTAAATAACCCCAACTGTGACTGATGGGCCTAAATAACCCCAACTGTGACTGATGGGCCTAAATAACCCCAACTGTGACTGATGGGCCTAAATAACCCCAACTGTGACTGATGGGCCTAAAAAACAACAACTGTGACTGATGGGCCTAAAAAACAACAACTGTGACTGATGGGCCAACTGTGACTGATGGGCCTAAAAAACAACAACTGTGACTGATGGGCCTAAAAAACAACAACTGTGACTGATGGGCCTAAAAAACAACAACTGTGACTGATGGACCTAAAAAACAACAACTGTGACTGATGGGCCTAAATAAGCTGCAAGTGGTTGTGTAACAATCAGTAACCTATTAGTCGTTCTTCAGGTGTTTTGCAGTTGAGGTAGTCACTGCTGGGGTGTCCAGGTGCTCCATTTCAGGGTACACTAAGGATGCTGAGTAGTGTTGGGTTACTGCACCTGTGTCCGTGTGTTGGGCAGCCAGCCACTAAGCATCTGGTGTTGTGTCAGCGGTGAGACGGACAGCCTCTGAGTCTCTGCTGTCTTGCCAGGGAGGACAGCAGATGGATGGTCTACAGGCAGGATAGTCTATCTGAGCATGTGTTGCTGACAACGTTACACCTCATCTGTTTTAGAATTGGAGCACCAAAATGAAATCCCCCATGGGTTGACTGGGTTTTACAAAGGGCTTTACCTTTATGATTATGTGCTGAACTTGAGTCCTAGCCAAACATGGTTCTGAGGTGAGAAACTCATTTTTGCATTATGTTGAGTTGGATTATAGGAACATAAGCAAAAGCAATGTCCAAAGTCTGATAGACATCATGATAACATTTGCCCTTCAACCTACATGGGGAGGCCAGGGATATATTGTGGGAAGGTATCTGGGTGTCATTCTCTAGTCACTCAGGGTTGAGATGCTGGACAGTTGTTGATGGACTATCCCCTGAGAGAGCATTTTCAGCTGAAATGTTCCTCCAGTCTTTTATGAGAGGAATTATCTGAGACTCCTGCACTGTTTCTTTGCTTTCAGGCCCAGTATCTTATCTCCTTGATCCTGACAAGATGCCTAAAGCCCGAAGGCCTTTACTAATGAAACACCTCTTTATATTGTTTTTTATTGCTTACCACATATAGAAAACGTAAATAAAGAAACACTTTATAAGATAGATCCAAATGTGGCCAACTTTTAGAGGAATTTGTTTGGTCTTGGGTTTCATTTCTTTTCTAAGTGAAATTACAGCCTCGTTCCTGTTTTCTCTGTTCTGTTTGCTGCTGAAGGTTTTGGCCATTTTATTTGTATCTTCCAAGGCACATACATTGAGGAGCCAGGGGTGGGCTAGGGCCAGGGGTGGGCTAGGGCCAGGGGTGGGCTAGGGCCAGGGGTGGGCTAGGGCCAGGGGTGGGCTAGGGCCAGGGGTGGGCTAGGGCCACGGCCGGGCTAGGGCCACGGCCGGGCTAGGGCCACGGCCGGGCTAGAGCCAGGGGTGGGCCAGGGGTGGGCTAGGGCCAGGGGGTGGGCTCGAGCCAGGGGTGCCTGGCACCGCTTTACCTGTAGAGTTGGAGAACCAAATTGAGTTTTACTGTGTGGCAGAACTGTGTACTACACATTCTTTTCCCCAACCACCAGGTCCACTGACATTTTGGTTGTGCTAGCAATATAACTGGTGTGCGGGACAACCTAGAGAGATGTGCTTTGTAAAGGCCTAGATCCCCAAATGAATCAAACCTCAAAAAAGCCCATGTGGAGAACATCCCCTAGGGTAGGCTTTCTTAAAGTCGGGGTGTCTTTGCACCCTGTTACTGCCTCAATCCCAACTAAGCCTACTTGCATGGCGATGTGTTTTCCACAACTAGTTTTAATCGTTTTTCCACCAGTATGGGCTGTTATAGTTCTCGCACCCTGCTCCTTTTCACATCTCGGGCAAAACAGTTTCTTTCTCTCCCCTCACTGGGTCATTTGGTCTGAGGACAGGTGTGTTCTTTTTTTTTTTTTTCGACCCCTCAATTTAATGCCCGCCTGGTTCAAAGGTCAACCATGTGCAATTACTTTGAGCTGAAGGCTGCTGAAAAGCAGCTCTGAGTGATGTAACATGACGACGGGGGCGTATTGGGCTTCAGGAGGTAATAATATCCAGGGCCCTGCAGCTGACACTCTGGAGGCTCTGCTAAATTAAAGAGCCTCCAGTCGTCATTTTTCTTTCACCTTTATTTAACCAGGTAGCCAGTTGAGAACAGGTTCTCATTTACAATTGCGACCTGGCCAAGATAAAGCAAAGCAGTTTGACACATACAACAAACAGAGTTACACATGGAGTAAAACAAACATACAGTCAATAATACAGTAGAAACAAGTCTATATACGAGGTGAGCAAATGAGGTGAAATAAGGGAGGTAAAGGCAAAAAAAGGCCATGGTGGCAAAGTAAATACAATATAGCAAGTGAAACACTGGAATGGTAGATTTCCAGTGGAAGAATGTGCAAAGTAGAAATAAAAATAATGGGGTGCAAAGGAGCAAAATAAATAAATAAATTAGATACAGTAGGGAAAGAGGTAGTTGTTTGGGCTAAAATATAGGTGGGCTATGTACAGGTGCAGTAATCTGTGAGCTGCTCTGACAGTTGGTGCTTAAAGCTAGTGAGGGAGATAAGGGTTCCAGTTTCAGAGATTTTTGTTGTTTGTTCCAGTCATTGGCAGCAGAGAACTGGAAGGAGAGGCGGCCAAAGAAAGAATTGGTTTTGGGGGTGACTAGAGAGATATACCTGCTGGAGCGCGTGCTACAGGTGGGTGATGCTATGGTGACCAGCGAGCTGAGATAATGGGGGACTTTACCTAGCAGGGTCTTGTAGATGACATGGAGCCAGTGGGTTTGGCGACAAGTATGAAGCGAGGGCCAGCCAACGAGAGCGTACAGGTCGCAATGGTGGGTAGTATATGGGGCTTTGGTGACAAAACGGATGGCACTGTGATAGACTGCATCCAATTTGTTGAGTAGGGTATTGGAGGCTATTTTGTAAATGACAAAGTCGAGGATTGGTAGGATGGTCAGTTTTACAAGGATCTGTTTGGCAGCATGAGTGAAGGATGCTTTGTTGCGAAATAGGAAACCAATTATAGATTTAACTTTGGATTGGAGATGTTTGATGTTGGTCTGGAAGGAGAGTTTACAGTCTAACCAGACACCTAGGTATTTGTAGTTGTCCACGTATTCTAAGTCAGAACCGAGTCATCAGTCACCTTGTGTCCCAGAAGCCTTCACCACTGTTAAAGGGGAAGGGTGTTTCAGAACGGGAGTATACACTGTCCACTTATAGCTCCGCTAGCTTATCAGTTTGATGTTTCACACAAAAAGACCATTTAGAGGGAAAATGGTCGCTGCTTGATAGCATTATTTTGTCTCAAAGGCCTGATTCTCGGTGCCCTGTCACCAAACGGCACCATAGGGCCTGATTGTGTAGAGCAGTCTGAGGAATAGGACAGGCCTTATCTGCCTGCTCAGAATAGGGGCTGGAGTGGTGGCTCACAGACCTACCGTTGTTATCAACACAGCCTGTGTGGTGCTTTCCGTTGAGCAGATTTTCTAGAGGAGGCTGGGCCCTCCGCAGTGGTTTGTGACAGCCCTGCATTTCCTGTGGTCGGACTTTACGCATGTTTTCTTCTCTTTTAAATGTCTGCCGGTTTCTTGAAGAAGCATTCTGGAAACTTTGTTGTCTGAGTAAGCGGAAGCCAGGGGATTTGAGCAGTTAGCCCGAGTGCAGCCAAGGATTGCTGTGTTTTTCCACCACATGGTCTCATTCAGACCGGGGAGACTGGAGGCTTGGCTGCTCATGTGAAACGGTCAGTACTTGGTCTAAACTGACGACGCAGGCGACATCATTTAACACAACTCTGTCAGCTGAGAGGGATTTTACCATCAGTCTATAATCAGGCCCAGTGATTGACGGTTCGGCATTAAACTTTGGGTTGTTTTTTGCTTTTATTCCTTTACTTTCTGTTAATCTCAACAGATCCACTGTTCTGCCACAGGGGTTGAGAGTTGTTTTGAGGAGCCCGGTTGTGTTTCCTATGTTCTGTGGGGTTTTTTCAAGCAGAGCAGCTATTTGGCCTCTCTCTCTCCCTCTGTTCCTCTCCCAGTCACTGGTGTTGGTCAGACATACACTGGGATGGCCGCTGGGTTAATATTTGCACAGTGTGGGCTGCTAATCAGGCCAGTTAACTGGACACCACCCTTCCTGGAGCGCTATCCATCTTGCAGCAGAGCTACTCCCTCAGACTCCAGAGCAGTCCAGTCTCACCCTCCTAGCATCTGTTTGTTTTCTCTTTCCTCCTTCGTTCAGGCAGTAAGGGTCTGCAACTGTCAGCGACAGGGTGCAGGGAGTCAAATGTTCTTTTGAGAAATGGAGAGGTTTTTTCTTCTCGTTTTCTTCCAGAAAGCACCACCGACCTGTCTGCTCCTGCCCCGGGGGGCTAAATGAGGAGAGCAGCATCATTTCCTGTAAGCTCGCGCTCTCCTGCCTGAGATCGATGTGATGGCCTATGTAATACTCAGTGGGCCTGTGCAGTCACCTAACCCCTGCAGGTTGTGACTAGCCTCTCCCTTCTTGGCAGAGCAGAGATCATGTATAGTATGGCGGTAGTTTGTCTATGGCTGGAGTTGAAGGAGGGGTAAAGGTTGGTTTTAGATAACCTTATCTGTATCAGGGTTTGACTGTGTCAGTTGCTGAGGTCAAACGTCATCGGCTGGCTATACAGAACATTAGGAGAGTGGAGCGGCCAGTATTGATGTGTTGCTGAATACTGGGCGATTTGGTTGTTTTCCATACTGTAGGAACAGCAGGACATGGTGCACACAATGATGAGTGTTCTCTGTGTTGACACGTCACAACTGTTGAGAGTTCGATGTTCTTCTCTTAGGACCAAGCTGGTTTCTGCCCTTCATAACAAGCAACAACCAGAGTTGGGGTGGATTCCATGTGCGTTAATTTCAATTCAGAAATTTAATGGAGCGTTCCTTTGGGACATTTCCGTAATGTAAAGGACAAACTGGGAATATTTCAAGTGGATTTGAAATGGCCTATTCAAAATGGAATTGCCTCTACTTTTGTTTGATGACCTGTCTTAATTCTCTGAATGAAAGCCTTGTTGTGGAGCCAACTGATGTGACACCGTCATTCAAAACTAAACACATCCCTTTGAGTTACTTGTTAGATTGCGTAATCATTGATTCCACTGTTAGGAACTGGGTTAGTCTCAACTTGTAGGCCTCCGGGACCAAAAGCCATTTCCTGTCCTCACCCTACCACTCCAGTTTGAGCTTGTTCTGAACACTATGTTGATGGAGAAGGGTTACTTGGTCTTATTCTGACCAACCTTACCCCAATCTGTGCCTCATCACATTAGTGCACATGTGTCAAACTCATTCCACAG
Source organism: Oncorhynchus masou masou (assembly GCF_036934945.1). Classification (NCBI taxonomy): domain Eukaryota; kingdom Metazoa; phylum Chordata; class Actinopteri; order Salmoniformes; family Salmonidae; genus Oncorhynchus; species Oncorhynchus masou. Next base: position 14,643,819 of record NC_088213.1, on the reverse strand, counting down.
TGGGCCTAATATTTTGGGGGTTTCCCTCCTTTGTTCTTGATTTTGATGGATTAATGCCACTATTTAGTTAGTCTATGTCTTAATTGAAAGGGAACACTAGGCCCTCCGTGGAATGAGTTTGACACCCCTGCAATAGTGACTGGAAGCACACTATTATTAACAATATTTTGTTAAGCTCTTATTTTGAAAATTCCCTCTCCGATTGGCCTGCTAGCAAGGCCAACCTCTGACTAAAGCTAAAGCCTAAAATGTGTGTGCAGAAAAGCTGAAACGACAAGCAGTCCAGAAGCTACCCAGTGTTGCCTGCCTAGTCAGTCTAGCGAGTCAGGAATTGGCAGGCTCCCCTTTCTGCGAGCACGTGATTGTAGCCTGTTGAATAGTGCGCACTTCTGAAGTTCCCTTTTGCTTTGCACTGCTGCTGCTGAGCACAACCCGGGCAGACTGTATACTGTAGTTCTCCGCCGTCCTCCTAATAACTCCCATGGAGGGAATCATCAGGGTGTGTCTCACTGAACTTCAGAGAGAGGACCACATCTCCTAACATGGAGGAGAATGAGAGTGAAGACAGGTAGGCAATGACTAGGAACGTTAGTTCCGATTCTTGGCTATTGAGCCTCATGTTCCTGCTATCGTTGAAAAGTCGGGGACTTGAGAGCGAGGTGTTTGTTCTCTCATTTGGCACCTGTAATTATAGCTCCTTCCACTAAATCTGGAAGGTGTAATTTGGGAACAATTATTTTCTTCTCATTTTGGAGAGGTGCTGTCTACTCGACAGTGTGCCCCTGTCTGTGACTCACCACCCACAGTCTTGTTATTTGTGAGACAGGGTTGTCTTTTGGAAGCTCTAGCAGTCTAGCGACGGGGCTTTGGGACGAGGCATGCTCTGCATCTAAATCCGTCAAGGTGAATGCACCGTTGATTTATAGTCAAAGAGCCAACAGGGAAGAGACACTTTGATGTCACTGGACGGGCTCCAGATGAAAGGAAGTAGGTTGTGGGCTCTCCGGCAGGGCACACGGACAGCTATTCTGATAAGGTCACTGTGCCAGGGCGCCCTGCCACCCGGCACAGCTGCCACCTCTCTTTAGACCCCCCCCAAAAACCCCCCAGAATATGAATAAAAACGTATCACCGTATTATCCTAGTCCCTCACTGGCCCAAGCCCGAAGACCATGGTATTGCTGGGATGGCGTCGCTTCTTGTTTTTCTTTTTTCTCTCAAAATGAGAGGGGGGTGTGGGGAGGAGCATTCCTCTCTGAGCTGTGTAATGTGAGAGGAGCTGGCTGGCATGTAGACCTGATGCTAGGGCTCTGCCCCCCCCACTTCTCTCTGAGACTCTCTCTCTCAACCACTCTCTTCGAACACATCGGTTGCCTAGAGACCCGCTGTGGGATGCATGGTAATGGCAGGGAAAGGTCATCCAAACCTTTTTGAGAAGTTAGTCATCCCCTATGGTGGAGGTGGTAGGGGGGCTCCAGTGGATGAGGCAGGAATGGTGAGGGTGTTCTAGAACACTCCACCGGAGCGTATCTTCTTCCCTCTGCTAGGCGCTTGATTGGTCAGCTTGGTGTCTCTGGCTGTGGTGGGAGTGGGGTTTCTTTCTGTGGAGGTGTTTGGTGAGGGGTTGTAACGGGCTTAAGGTCAGCTGTGATGTCATCCCTAGAGTGATGCAAGTGTCTTTATGAGAGCAGTGTGGAAGCCTCTGGTTGTTCTTGCTGATGTCGGCAAGATTGTTGCTTGGTTATATTTGCTAATGCACTTATCTCCATTCATGATGTTTTAATGGAGGGGCTGTGTTCCTGAATTTTGTGTTGCTATTATGCAATTGCACATGCAAACATTCAGAGTGAGCAGGCTTTGGAAAAAATGTCCCCCTCCCAGTACTTTTCCATCGTTTTCTTGAGAAATGGCACCGTGGTGTAAAGCACAAATGCAGCAGTGAAGCCGTTCAAGCTTCCGTCTTGTTTATGAAGAAAATATTTAGCCTGTATAGAAAATATTTAGCCTGTATAGAAAATATTTAGCCTGTATAGAAAATATTTAGCCTGTATAGAAAATATTTAGCCTGTATAGTGAAGTTTTTACCACGTGTGTGTGTGTGTGTGTGATGGTGTGTGGGTGTGATGGTGTGTGGGTGTGTGTGTGATGGTGTGTGTGTGATGGTGTGTGTGCGCAGCTTGTTCAGAACAACTGGAAAGGTCACCTTTTCTTTTCACTATGCAAATCAATCAGCCAATCGGCAGCCTCCAGTCATTTGTTGACATGGTCTTTTTATATCACTATGCAGACTGGACTTTCTCACCCAGCAGGAATACATGAAAATACACCTACATTTATTTAGGCCCAGTGTCACTTTATTTGACTTGACATCCACTCATAGCCACTTACCTCGTTGACCTAACTGAAATCACATGTCATGTCCGTGGTGAAATTGTTTCCCATAGGACACTTTGACCTTTCACACTGCTCTTTGCATTAACGCTATAGTTAGAACCTTTACAGTTGCTGTTTAATATTTTAGATGATGTTGTGTGGGTGTGAGCATCAAAACGGCGTTCCCTAAGTAGGTGGATCACGCTTTGATAATATGCTAACGTTGTCTTTCTTCTCCTTTGAATGTCTCTGTCCAGGTATGGCCTCACAAGTCTGGATCTACCCACCACACATTTATCAAACCCAGACTAGTGCCCTTTGCAGTGTGAAGAAAGTCAAAGTGGAGCCCAGCAGCTGTGTGTACCATGAGAGAGCCCAACCTTGGACTTCTCTGAACGGCAGAACCCTTGGCATAGCGCACCCGATCAGACTCGCTCCCTCCTTTGCGACCCGAGACTTGGCAGTGGGCGAGAGAACACGTGGCGGCGGGCAGGAGTTCCCTGTACAGACGGTGGCCGTGCGTGGGGTACGGAGAAAGCAGAACGGAACAGGCCCGGCAGAGGCCCAGCAGCCCCAGGACACAGGGCCAGTCCCCTGGCAGGGCAAGGGGCAGGAGCAGACGGACAGAGACAGGGGAGGCAGCAGTAGTGGAGCGACAAGAGGAGGGGGAAGGGGGGAGGAAGGTCGAGGAGGAGGTAGGAAGGAAGAGACAGAAGGTGACTGGGAAGAGGGTGATTGTGGAGGTTTGAACTTGACCGACAGCGCTCAGCGATGTGGGCTGAAACGTAAGAGCGAGGAGCTTGATAACCGCGGGAGCACCATGCAGATAGTGGAGGACCTGTCCATGTTGCCAGCCATGATGCAAACGACCAATGGGGGGAATCCAGCTGGGTTGCCCACGGCTGTAGGGGGCGGAGGAGGACCCCCAACCAAACAGGGAGCGGCGGGCGGAGCAGGAGGGGGTGATGGGGACTACCAGCTGGTGCAGCATGAGGTCCTGTGCTCCATGAAGAACACGTACGAGGTGCTGGACTTCCTGGGCCGCGGCACCTTCGGACAGGTGGTAAAGTGCTGGAAGAGGGGTACTGGGGAGGTGGTGGCGGTGAAGATCCTGAAGAACCACCCGTCATACGCGCGCCAGGGCCAGATAGAGGTGGGCATTCTAGCCCGACTGAGCGGGGAGAACGCGGATGAGCACAACCTGGTGCGGGCCTTCGAGTGCTTCCAGCACCGCAGCCACACATGCCTGGTGTTTGAGATGCTGGAGCAGAACCTCTATGACTTCCTCAAGCAGAACAAGTTCAGCCCGCTGCCGTTGAAGGTGATCCGACCCGTGCTGCAGCAGGTGGCCACGGCCCTGAGGAAGTTGAAGACCATGGGCCTGATCCACGCTGACCTAAAGCCGGAGAACATTATGCTGGTGGACCCTGTCAGGCAGCCCTACAGGGTGAAGGTGATAGACTTTGGCTCAGCCAGCCACGTGTCCAAGGCAGTGTGCTCCACATACCTCCAGTCCCGGTACTACAGGTCAGTGTCTACAGAGGTTGGGGATGGAGGGTTACACATTCAATGCTGGGTTGTTTGTGTACAATACAGGCTGTCTATAATAAGTCAGTGAGCCAGCGCAGGAGAGGCCAGGATGATCAAATTCTGACAGTACATCCTTAAAGTTTAAGAGTAATGACATATCCTCCCAGATATACTGGAGCTTCTGGTAGGGAGCTGAGATCATCTTGAAATCTAATTCTCTGGTGTCCACATATAGGCAACCATGAGGTAGGGCTGCACAATGAATCGATTTTACATCGAAATCGCAATACGGACACGTTCAATATCCATGTCACATACAATATTTTGAAATGCCACTCAGCCGTGTGTAACATCCGTTTTTCTAGTTTAATCCTGTTTTTCTGCTGCGGCTGCTTTCCACACACAGCAAGGCTTACCCTCAAGGATCGCAGTTCCTCCTCTTACATCCACTAGGTTTGTGCTCTGTTCTGTTAGGTCAAATGCAGTCAATCGATTGTTCCAAACAAGAACGATGCTGCGGTCCACTTTACTTTTTAAAATAAATAATGATTTTTAAATTATTATTATTATTAACAGTTTACCCAAGTGTTTGGATTTTTATCACAAGCCAAATCACAATCGCAATAATAAAATAATCACAATGATATATTTTTGCCCATATCGTGCAGCCCGACCATGACAAAAACCGCCCTTCTGAGACCAGACAAGGATATGTCTCCTCTCTTGCCTAACATCCTGCGTGTTCAGGAGCCGCATGCCACGACCTGTGACAAAATGTGACCCCACAGCATTACTGGCAGGGGGAAGCCTGCTCACATCCCCTCAGCCTGGGAAAGGAAACCGTGTTCTGAAAACAGACTGCAACACAATGAGGCGGGGAAAAATCAATAACTGTCTGTATGAGTTTGTGAACATCTCACACATTGTTATCAGTGCTGGTGAGGCTGGGTTAGGATTGAGCTGTCACCAGTCTGTAGGATATGTCAAGATGTCCTGGTGAGGCTGGGTTAGGATTGAGCCGTCACCAGTCTGTAGGATATGTCAAGATGTCCTGGTGAGGCTGGGTTAGTCTGTAGGATATTGAGCCGTCACCAGTCTGTAGGATATGTCAAGATGTCCTGGTGAGGCTGGGTTAGGATTGAGCCGTCACCAGTCTGTAGGATATGTCAAGATGTCCTGGTGAGGCTGGGTTAGGATTGAGCCGTCACCAGTCTGTAGGATATGTCAAGATGTCCTGGTGAGGCTGGGTTAGGATTGAGCCGTCACCAGTCTGTAGGATATGTCAAGATGTCCTGGTGAGGCTGGGTTAGGATTGAGCCGTCACCAGTCTGTCACCAGTCTGGATATGTCAAGATGTCCTGGTGAGGCTGGGTTAGGATTGAGCCGTCACCAGTCTGTAGGATATGTCAAGATGTCCTGGTGAGGCTGGGTTAGGATTGAGCCGTCACCAGTCTGTAGGATATGTCAAGATGTCCTGGTGAGGCTGGGTTAGGATTGAGCCGTCACCAGTCTGTAGGATATGTCAAGATGTCCTGGTGAGGCTGGGTTAGGATTGAGCCGTCACCAGTCTGTAGGATATGTCAAGATGTCCTGGTGAGGCTGGGTTAGGATTGAGCCGTCACCAGTCTGTAGGATATGTCAAGATGTCCTGGTGAGGCTGGGTTAGGATTGAGCCGTCACCAGTCTGTAGGATATGTCAAGATGTCCTGGTGAGGCTGGGTTAGGATTGAGCCGTCACCAGTCTGTAGGATATGTCAAGATGTCCTGGTGAGGCTGGGTTAGGATTGAGCCGTCACCAGTCTGTAGGATATGTCAAGATGTCCTGGTGAGGCTGGGTTAGGATTGAGCCGTCACCAGTCTGTAGGATATGTCAAGATGTCCTGGTGAGGCTGGGTTAGGATTGAGCCGTCACCAGTCTGTAGGATATGTCAAGATGTCCTGGTGAGGCTGGGTTAGGATTGAGCCGTCACCAGTCTGTAGGATATGTCAAGATGTCCTGGTGAGGCTGGGTTAGGATTGAGCCGTCACCAGTCTGTAGGATATGTCAAGATGTCCTGGTGAGGCTGGGTTAGGATTGAGCCGTCACCAGTCTGTAGGATATGTCAAGATGTCCTGGTGAGCAAGGGACTGCCTGTAGGCAAATATTTGAAGTGTAAGGCTTAATGCACAGGCCAAGGCTTAATGCACAGGCCAAGGCTTAATGCACAGGCCAAGGCTTAATGCACAGGCCAAGGCTTAATGCACAGGCCAAGGCTTAATGCACAGGCCAAGGCGTAATGCACAGGCCAAGGCTTAATGCACAGGCCAAGGCTTACTCCCGTTTGATGAAATATCTGTGAAGAGCAGAAAGGCCCACTGCATCTGTACAGTATGAGTGTTTCCCTTGGAAGGAAATGTGAATGTTGTGTAAAGAGCGTGAGGCCATGTGGCATACAGACCATGCTAACCATTTGAGGATGAACAACGTCTCTCTCAGCCCAACGCCTCCCAAGTCTGAACGTAACTCTGTTACGAACCCTGATGCGTAACATGGTAGCGTATCTGGTTTGTTTATGCTGAGAAGAATGTTTCTTCTGCTCTTGGACAGGCGAACGGAAAACTCACCAGAAGAATGACTCTTGGCAGCACCCTATAGGCGCCGGTAGTTTTAGTTTTGAGAAACGGGGCCCTGAAATGATATGAACTTTTACGTAATGGTTTAGTGTCAGTCAGTGGTCTGTGGGTTCTACCTCGTAGCTGCTGTGCTGGCAGGCTGTTTGTGTGAGGAGGAGGATGTTTAGTGAAGCCCCATTCAGTACTCAGTTCCTGAGAGGTCTCATTGGAGGAAGAACACGCAGGATGACTTGTTATTGTGACCGGAAGATACATTTGTTCTCCTTAAATAGAAAGCACTGTACTGTCTCTCAGAACATCTCATAGGGGCAGCTCGGCCTATTTAGTGATTCACATACATTATATATAAGGGGGATGGTTAGACTGTTAAACAGCACCGAGCTCTGTCTTGTAAAATGTTGTTCTAATGTAATGACTGTAATGGTTCTGTCATAGCTGGCTGCACCATATAATGTCATAGCTTTGCATTAGCCACCGTGAGCTTCTAGCTGCTCTGGTACCAGATCCTGTTCTGTGTGGTGGTGGTGAATGATGACAGCCTGATGAAGGCTTTAATGCTGAAACCAGTCGGTTTAGGAAGCACCTTTTTACTGAACCTGAAAAGGCCTGAGTATCACAGACTCGGCTTCTCCTTCAATTCATCCACCTTGGTCGGTCTGTGAGGTAGAAGAAGTAGCAGCCTCTTCCTTTCCCCTTGTTGTGGTAGCACAGGTCTGCCTGGTGGAGGACCTGGCAGCTCTCCTGTTTTCCACTGCCTCAGAAGAGCATCATCAGGCAGCCTTACTGCACGAGGATGGATGTTTCTAATTACCCAGTTCTAATTAAAGTCTCTGCTCTGGTTCTGGGGGAGGAGGGGGAGAGAATGGGCCCGTGTGCACTGCAGCCATGTCCTCAGTAAGTGGGCCTAACACAGGCTAGGCTTCTCTGTTGTCTGGTTCGCTAGTGGTTTGCTATTTGACATGTTTATTGAACAGACCAACACCCAAGGAGGCGGCTGTCAGTTTTGCAAGCCGTTGTAAAAGTGACAGCATAAAAGTAACATTTCAATTGAGATTGTGTCTGTACCACAATAGAGACGTGAAGTCCTGTGCATGTTTTAATTTGCACTTTACAATCCCTTCATCCCGTGTATCTTTCCCAGCCCTGGGTCTTCTGCTGGCTCTCACAGAGACGAGGTCAGCCACTAGGGACTGACTCACACGGCTCAAATTCATGTACGTCATCTCATTCCAATTCCAACTTTTTGCTGCATGTCCTCTCAAGGCATGTTGGAGAGGCTTGAAGTCAACACACACACACACACACACACACACACACACACACACACACCCTATAGATATAGCATGTTGTAGACCTATCGTCAGTTCAGAGTAGTTTGTCTGTCTGGTACAGTGTCCAGCATCGTTGTCTGGTAATTCAATAGAGCCACAACAAGCCCATCCACAGCACAGTAACTCAAGTGCACTGACACACCTGGTATCCAGAGGAACTGGGGCAGCCAGACAGCAGTGTCTGTGTCCCAGAGATCAACAGTCTGTCAGCTTTTCCCTTGGTGAAAATGTCAGGAATGTCCAGGGGAATTTTGGAGAGCTCTAGGGTGTATTCATTACACCGATTCTGTTGCATTTAGGTTACTCCAAACAAAAAACATTTTGCAACGAAAACTAGAGTTTCTATTGGACAAATTCTGGTATGTCCCTCCCCGTTTCATTCCGTTTGCTCTGCTTGCTTCTGTTTTGTTCTTAAACAATAAATGTTTTCTTTTGCACGACTAAATGAATACACCCCTGCTGTGTATCCTGCTCTAAACACACAGAGCTTCCAGGTTTTTAGGGATCATACATGCATGCTTCCAGAGTTTGATACATTTTCCTAAAGCCCCATGGGAGTTGGAGTATACTGTACTTGCTGTCTGTATTGCAGACTTGGCACCTGGTAGATAATATGTTGTCGTTACGTAGGTGTGGGTGCCTAATCCCCACATGCCCCTGCTGCTCCCTCTCTGATTAAATCTGATGACACAGTCTGTCTGAGCCCATACCAGCATCTTACTGCCCTGGACTAGACTCCAGTAGTCTGTACGGCATTACTTTGCATTCGGCTGTTAAGATGATGCAATTGGTTCCCCGGTAAGCTCCTCCCTGCCCTCAAAAGCAGAGCCCATCATCCTACTCCAGGGAGTTGTTTTTGAGACCCTCCCTGTTGATATCTGATTGGTGTTGACTCCAATCAGTCATTTCATTTTGAACATCAACAGCCACTTTTGACTTCTGAAAACGTTGTGCAAGTGACGATGCCCCAGGTCAACCTTTTGAATGGGCTTGGCGATGATATCATCACATTCATCACAACGCAGTCATTTAAGATACAGTATATAGAAAATGATATTAGTGTTTGTGGAATTTACTTCTGTCAGATGCCTTTTATGAAGTTATGTTAAAGACCATTCCGCTTCGTTTTTCGACCATTTGAAAACCATAAAAAAAGACTACAAAAATGTAACTACAATACTACTTCCTGGAAAGAGGTGCGTCACTTTCATACCGTATAGCCATTGTTTATACAGTTTGTTCAGACTCTGGGGTGGAGCGTGCAGAGTCAGTAATGAGACTCCAGTAAGTGTAGCCTCCCTCTCAAGTCTCCTGGGCCTGTGATGTGCTGACTGACTTCAAGTTCTATAACAACTCTCTCATCTTCCATCTTCAATTTCTGCATGTGTCACAGGGGTGGTGTTGGCAGAGGTTCTGTGGTATTATTCTCATTTTTATAGGCCCTGTACATATGACTAAAAGTGATGACGTCATTTGATCTCTTACTGAGGAAAGTTTGTCTCCTCACAATTCACTGGGCTCGATCATCTGAGGAATGACTGTTGGGCTAGCTGAATGCATCATTCACTGGGCTCGATCATCTGAGGAATGACTGTTGGGCTAGCTGAATGCATCATTCACTGGGCTCGATCATCTGAGGAATGACTGTTGGGCTAGCTGAATGCATCATTCACTGGGCTCGATCATCTGAGGAATGACTGTTGGGCTAGCTGAATGCATCATTCACTGGGCTCGATCATCTGAGGAATGACTGTTGGGCTAGCTGAATGCATCATTCACTGGGCTCGATCATCTGAGGAATGACTGTTGGGCTAGCTGAATGCATCATTCACTGGGCTCGATCATCTGAGGAATGACTGTTGGGCTAGCTGAATGCATCATTCACTGGGCTCGATCATCTGAGGAATGACTGTTGGGCTAGCTGAATGCATCATTCACTGGGCTCGATCATCTGAGGAATGACTGTTGGGCTAGCTGAATGCATCATTCACTGGGCTCGATCATCTGAGGAATGACTGTTGGGCTAGCTGAATGCATAATTCATTCACTGGGCTCGATCATCTGAGGAATGACTGTTGGGCTAGCTGAATGCATCATTCACTGGGCTCGATCATCTGAGGAATGACTGTTGGGCTAGCTGAATGCATCATTCACTGGGCTCGATCATCTGAGGAATGACTGTTGGGCTAGCTGAATGCATCATTCACTGGGCTCGATCATCTGAGGAATGACTGTTGGGCTAGCTGAATGCATCATTCACTGGGCTCGATCATCTGAGGAATGACTGTTGGGCTAGCTGAATGCATCATTCACTGGGCTCGATCATCTGAGGAATGACTGTTGGGCTAGCTGAATGCATCATTCACTGGGCTCGATCATCTGAGGAATGACTGTTGGGCTAGCTGAATGCATCATTCACTGGGCTCGATCATCTGAGGAATGACTGTTGGGCTAGCTGAATGCATCATTCACTGGGCTCGATCATCTGAGGAATGACTGTTGGGCTAGCTGAATGCATCGATCATCTGAGGAATGACTGTTGGGCTAGCTGAATCATCTGATCATCTGAGGAATGACTGTTGGGCTAGCTGAATGCATCATTCACTGGGCTCGATCATCTGAGGAATGACTGTTGGGCTAGCTGAATGCATCATTCACTGGGCTCGATCATCTGAGGAATGACTGTTGGGCTAGCTGAATGCATCATTCACTGGGCTCGATCATCTGAGGAATGACTGTTGGGCTAGCTGAATGCATCATTCACTGGGCTAGCTGAATGATCATCTGAGGAATGACTGTTGGGCTAGCTGAATGCATCATTCACTGGGCTCGATCATCTGAGGAATGACTGTTGGGCTAGCTGAATGCATCATTCACTGGGCTCGATCATCTGAGGAATGACTGTTGGGCTAGCTGAATGCATCATTCACTGGGCTCGATCATCTGAGGAATGACTGTTGGGCTAGCTGAATGCATCATTCACTGGGCTCGATCATCTGAGGAATGACTGTTGGGCTAGCTGAATGCATCATTCACTGGGCTCGATCATCTGAGGAATGACTGTTGGGCTAGCTGAATGCATCATTCACTGGGCTCGATCATCTGAGGAATGACTGTTGGGCTAGCTGAATGCATCATTCACTGGGCTCGATCATCTGAGGAATGACTGTTGGGCTAGCTGAATGCATCATTCACTGGGCTCGATCATCTGAGGAATGACTGTTGGGCTAGCTGAATGCATCATTCACTGGGCTCGATCATCTGAGGAATGACTGTTGGGCTAGCTGAATGCATCATTCACTGGGCTCGATCATCTGAGGAATGACTGTTGGGCTAGCTGAATGCATCATTCATGTGAGGTGCCAGGCCAGCAGACCACGCATGCGAGGACATATTGGGTGGTACATGGTGCTGAAAGCCGTAGAACTCATCTTTGAGTCTCCCCTGCCCTCGTTTGATTAATGGTAGTCACTGGCTGAGTGAGCGGTTTAATTCCTCAAAGTGAGATGGAAGGAGTCAGGGATTAGTTCGTACTCCTAATGTTATGTCTTAGTGTCCGGTGAGTACCTCTCTTTGGACTGGTTTAGACTTGAAAGCGAGCCTTTTAAATAGTAGTGTTATTACTTGGGAATTTGAGGTTTCTCTCTTTGTCTAAAGAACTGATGGGCGATTTAGTTTGATGTATGAACAGAGGATGGGATTTTGATGGTATCTCATTCAATTACGCGTTGCAAGTTCAAACCGAAAGTGAGGTGAATCGATCGGAGAGAGTCTGAACAGGCCTCCTTAAAATGTTCAGCTAAGTTGTATCCATAGGGAACAGATGGATGCTGTTCGTCAGCTAAATGCAGTTACTGGAACTGCTCTCGTGGAAGTGAACCCCATCGGCTCGTCTGTCAGTGCCAGTATCACGTAGCCTCATCATGTTCTGTGGTATCATCTCTGAGACTGCGAGACCTGTTTGGTTTTCTCAGACGTTTAGAAGGAAAAGACTGCCACATGTATTTCAGATGAGCCTATTTGCTTGTTGCAGTCTATTCTGTGAGGTGATTCTGTTTCGTAGTTTTTGAGTCAAAGTCGCAACAACAACAAAAAGAAACACTTCCTAAGAAAGGACAGTATTAGGCTGTTCGTTATGTCATTTCGATGTGGCCTCGTCTCTTAGTAATGTTTGGGTTGGTGGAAAAGGGAAGATACTGTAGAATGACTCACACGGCAGCTATATGTCTTAGTACAGGGGGATTTACATTTAATTAGAATAATTCATGCTGCCTGAACATATTCAAATGGGAGACTTGGTGCTGGGTTATCCATTTCCCTCTCTGTATGCAGTGTCTGTAGATTCCTGCTCACTGAGGTGAGATTAGTTGCATTGACCCGAGTTGAGACTGGCGTTCTTCAGAACACTAGAAAACCACATGCTTGTCATAGATGACTTGATTATTCAAATGGAATTTCTGTGCAGCCTCGGCCTGTTACTGCTGCTTCTCTGTAGGTGTGGTATCTCTGTGTAGCCTCGGCCTGTTACTGCTGCTTCTCTGTAGGTGTGGTATCTCTGTGTAGTATCTCTGTGTAGCCTAGGCCTGTTACTGCTGCTTCTCTGTAGGTGTGGTATCTCTGTGTAGCCTCGGCCTGTTACTGCTGCTTCTCTGTAGGTGTGGTATCTCTGTGTAGCCTAGGCCTGTTACTGCTGCTTCTCTGTAGGTGTGGTATCTCTGTGTAGCCTAGGCCTGTTACTGCTGCTTCTCTGTAGGTGTGGTATCTCTGTGTAGCCTAGGCCTGTTACTGCTGCTTCTCTGTAGGTGTGGTATTTCTGTGCAGCCTAGGCCTGTTACTGCTGCTTCTCTGTAGGTGTGGTATCTCTGTGTAGCCTAGGCCTGTTACTGCTGCTTCTCTGTAGGTGTGGTATCTCTGTGCAGCCTAGGCCTGTTACTGCTGCTTCTCTGTAGGTGTGGTATCTCTGTGTAGCCTCCCTGTTACTGCTGCTTCTCTGTAGGTGTGGCATCTCTGTGTAGCCTAGGCCTGTTACTGCTGCTTCTCTGTAGGTGTGGTATCTCTGTGCAGCCTAGGCCTGTTACTGCTGCTTCTCTGTAGGTGTGGTATCTCTGTGTAGCCTCGGCCTGTTACTGCTGCTTCTCTGTAGGTGTGGTATCTCTGTGTAGCCTAGGCCTGTTACTGCTGCTTCTCTGTAGGTGTGGTATCTCTGTGCAGCCTAGGCCTGTTACTGCTGCTTCTCTGTAGGTGTGGCATCTCTGTGTAGCCTAGGCCTGTTACTGCTGCTTCTCTGTAGGTGTGGTATCTCTGTGTAGCCTAGGCCTGTTACTGCTGCTTCTCTGTAGGTGTGGTATCTCTGTGTAGCCTAGGCCTGTTACTGCTGCTTCTCTGTAGGTGTGGTATCTCTGTGTAGCCTCGGCCTGTTACTGCTGCTTCTCTGTAGGTGTGGTATCTCTGTGTAGCCTAGGCCTGTTACTGCTGCTTCTCTGTAGGTGTGGTATCTCTGTGTAGCCTAGGCCTGTTACTGCTGCTTCTCTGTAGGTGTGGTATCTCTGTGTAGCCTAGGCCTGTTACTGCTGCTTCTCTGTAGGTGTGGTATCTCTGTGTAGCCTAGGCCTGTTACTGCTGTTTCTCTGTAGGTGTGGTATCTCTGTGTAGCCTAGGCCTGTTACTGCTGCTTCTCTGTAGGTGTGGTATCTCTGTGCAGCCTAGGCCTGTTACTGCTGCTTCTCTGTAGGTGTGGTATCTCTGTGCAGCCTAGGCCTGTTACTGCTGCTTCTCTGTAGGTGTGGCATCTCTGTGTAGCCTAGGCCTGTTACTGCTGCTTCTCTGTAGGTGTGGTATCTCTGTGTAGCCTAGGCCTGTTACTGCTGCTTCTCTGTAGGTGTGGTATCTCTGTGTAGCCTAGGCCTGTTACTGCTGCTTCTCTGTAGGTGTGGTATCTCTGTGTAGCCTGGCCTGTTACTGCTGCTTCTCTGTAGGTGTGGTATCTCTGTGTAGCCTAGGCCTGTTACTGCTGCTTCTCTGTAGGTGTGGTATCTCTGTGTAGCCTAGGCCTGTTACTGCTGCTTCTCTGTAGGTGTGGTATCTCTGTGTAGCCTAGGCCTGTTACTGCTGCTTCTCTGTAGGTGTGGTATCTCTGTGTAGCCTAGG